>NC_142379.1:16330000-16630000 GCF_059441005.1 Hippichthys cyanospilos | reverse complement strand
ACTGCTAATATTCTGTCATTTAGCAGGAATGAAAGTGGTTGGTTGCTTTTAAAAGCATCATCATTCTGATGGCTCATGAATTTTTTTCCTAACAGTCAAGTTCACAAGAAACTGAAGAAACCAGGGTGATCTAATTTTTTTTTTCCATGGTGTGTAGTGACAGCCTCCAATTTGCCAACAGTGAGTGCTTTTGTGAACTACCTTCACTCTGTTCACATCTGTGCTGAATGCGCAAGCGTGAATGTCAGTCCACACATGCTTTGAACTACAGAAGCTGCCATAAATATCTGCCAAATATCCTTGAACCAACCGATAAACTTGATTGTTTGCCCAGCTCTACGTATCTCATTTTGAATCGATTGATTTATGCCTTGTCAAAAAGCATCGGGTGGATGACACAGGACGAGGTAGAAAAATAAAAAAGTGGGTATGTGACAGTTTTTCTTTTCCTTTGTAAGATTATAATCAGGCATCTATAAACCTTCTAACCACAGTAATTCTGCTCTTTTAAGCAGTGGTGCTGTTATTGGAGGGGACAAGGCCGGGCAATTTTGATGATGAATACCAACACAATGTTAAGTATCCTTAATGCAAGGACAGCTGTGTGCACACACACACAAACACACACATCTACAACACATACACACGCAGACAAACACTCAACTTAAGAGAATGGAGAGGTTTTGCGTCTATGTGAATATTTGTGCAGTTGCACAAAAACTAGCCTGTGCATGTGAAAGGTTGCTGTTTGAAGTACTCTGTGTTGTTCGGGCACTTCATGTTTGAATGTGAATGTAGATGCATGCAGATGGCACAAGTATTTTTTAGTATTGCAGTTGGAATTGACCGGTCATTTTCACAGAGAGGGATGGAGAGGGAGAAGACAGCTGTTAGTCAGGAGTGAAAGACAAGCAACAAAACTAAGGAGAGCAAAATAAAAAGCTATGAGGGTCGTAGGAAAGCCAAATTTTGCTCATTACTGCAAAGGTGAAATACTGCTGTGGCTGTTAAACCAGATGTGAAAGCGCAGAAGAGAAGAAAAATGTCCTTCAGGTGAAAAAGTGTGCCAAGACAGAAGGCTTTTCAAGATTAGTTTATTTTGTAAGAGCTGTTTTAGTGCGACTATTAATGTTGAGTGAGAGGGGTTTGTGTCTTCAGGTAAGACATTTCTTTATATTCATCTTTTCAAGTCTGTGTCTTTTCCTTATAGTTGGGTTTGTTATGAATATATGCAAATGTGAGTGTGAATGGTTGTGACATGTCCTTTAGTTGGCTGGGATAACAACCAGTAATAAAGCCAGGAGCTCATTTGGCACTTAACTCATTTGCTGGCTAAAGAAGTGGCAATTGCAATAGAACCTGTGGCAATAACAAGAATCTGTAAGTTGGAAGGGACTTTAATTTGTTTTCAGGGCTGGTGGAAGAGAGCTTTATGCCAAGTATGACCTGTTTGAGTATGTATGGGTCCCAAGATTGCTTGTGATGTAAAGAGAGAAGTAAGAAAATGATTTATATAGACACAATGCTGGAGATAACCCCTATTAGGGAATATGGGCAAAACAAGTGGCACTCAAAGGTAAATAAATCCTTTCTATATTTTTTATTTATGATATTTTCTGATTGTATACATGTATAGTATATATAAGTAGCACTTACTATTCTATTGTGGTTCTGATTTTTAATATGTATGTTCAATTTTGATGTTTTTACCTGGGGTTCTAAACGCATTAGCTAACAGGTTTGGATTGCCCGTCATATGACAAATTCGCCTTACGATCCCAACTGTGGAACGGATTCGCGTCGTAACACGGGGGCCCAATATATATATATATATATATATATATATATATATATATATATATATATCCTGACTACAATCCTGGCAAGGGAACACTGTACTCTTGCGTGGATGTGAGATGAAACACAACCTGGATTGAGTATAAGTCAACTGCAAGACACATTTTCGCTTTGTTGTACCTCTCTCTCTCTCTCTCTCTCTCTCTCTCTCTATATATATATATATATATATATATATATATATATATATATATATATATATATATATATATATATATATATATATATATATATATATATATATATATATTTACACACTGTATGTATATCTATCTATCAACATGGGCGTGCGTGTGTGTATGTATGTAAACTCACCAAATTCACAGTTTCATTGATGATTTGCAGACATTTAAAGTGTCACTGCCTCACTCATTTCTGCCGTTTGGTCTTTCGTGAAGCTCATCCACTGGGCTCAGATTTGCTCTCAAAAGGTCTTCAGGATGACTTACATGAATATTGCAAAAAACTGCATTCTCAGGTTATCAATAATAGAATGCCATATTCATATAAATATTCTAAAAATACAGCTGGACTCTGCCTCTTCAGAGCTTCATTAAAGATTTATGGACACCTAGCAAACTGTGAAATCTCCCACCCTTGCTCAACCAGTTGGCCAAGGATGAGTGAACGTACACCCATGTTTCCTTTTACCTTTCCATATTTCACATTTACCGTGTATTTATATTTGCACATATTCACACAGTGTCACAAAGCAGCAGCCCAGGTCAGTGCAAAAATGGGAAAAGTGTTTGCCATTGTAAACAGTTTGTATCACAACATCAGTTCCATTCTTGTAACTGCTCTGGCTGGATGCCTCAAAACTTGGGACTTTGTCAATTGTTACAGATGTGTATGCTACTGTTTGTCTTGGGAGATGCTGCAGTTAAGAAAGTTTAATTTTTTTCTGTGTAATTTTTTTTGAGTGATTTAAGTTGATTTTGACCAGACATAAACCGATAGCGATATGTACCGCTAGTGAGTAAAATGTTTGATCCTTCTAGTGTTTCAAGGATAATAAACCATGGGGTGTAGTGGTTCTGGTGAGAGTGTAATAATGCTTGCTAGTGAAACAGGAAGTTCCATACTGTGTTGTCTAATGTCAAAAAGGCTGCAGCTTTTTATGTGCAGCCAGATGCAGCTTCTGTCAAACATAGACATGTATTTTTAGCATAGAACGCTTTGGCGAATCCAGTGAGGGTATTCCCTCACATGCAGGCATGCACACTCAGAATCACCTATTACATCTTCTGCACTGACCGTGGTGAGATGTCACAGCCTTGTTGCATGAAGGCCCCCAGTGAAAACCAGAGAGAGTTGAAGATGCCAAACTCATTTGGAGGTTGGTCGTTGGGGCCCTGTTCTGTGGTGCCCTCCTCTGGTTCCTCAGCATGCCACTCGTATGGACTGAAGCGACTCACCTGAAACAGTGCAGGAAAATAACATCTTTACAACTAATAGAGTACAAGAAAAAAACTTAGATTACGATTCGGGAGACCGTGGTGAATGTTCTAAGCTGTCCAAAAAAAAAGAAAAAAACAAATATAGGACCATACTTTTGTTTGTTTTTGGGAACACATTTTGAAGAGCGGCTGTTTCTGCTATCAACAGCACTCTTGACAAGAACAAGGCAGTAGAGGCGCTTTATTGTGAGCGGTGCTGGGAGTGACTACTTAATGAAGCCACATAAGTACAATAAAATGATTGTGCTTTGCTTTGGTGTTCTGCATTATTGATAACACTTACATTACCACTTAAGCATATGTGAACGCATTTTATTCGTGTCCACTTTCTTATCATCTCATGTTAAAATGCGAGAAGCATGTGGAAGAGGCCTTGTTTAGAAACAGATTGTACAAGATAACTCATGTGGATTTTGTCATTCAGCTCCTTGTTATGAAACGGCAGAGGCATTTGTACTAAAAAGTTCAGAGGTCAAATAAAGTTTCCCTAAGGTTATGGCTCATTTTATTGTAGCAAATATATTCAATTATTGTCCCTTTCATGAAATAATTAGGAAGATAGCATTAAAATCACCTACCGGTTCCACATTCAATAAACTATCTTAAATTTATGGTTTACGTATATTAACCTTTGAAAACGCAAGCATCCACTCAATCCAACCATGTCTGATTCTGAAAGAAAATAACTCTTGGGGATTCAACGTTGTGAGTATTCCATAGGCAAATTGATCTAAATAATGCAGGTTGAAGAACTGTACACAAACACAAAACATTCACAATATTTCGCGGTGTCACTGATGAAAATTACATAGACAGGATGTTTCACGATGTGATTGTTGCGACACATTTAGGCTTCATTTTGGGGATTAGAGGCCCCCCCCCCACTCTTTGGGATTTCGAGATTTCTCGAGATTTCTTACATTACGTTCTGGATATTGCTAGCTTTTTGTGAGTTGTGTGAACAATTAATTTCTCCTATCAATGCATGCGTTCACTCAATAACAAACATGAAATCCAACATGACTTCCCCATCCCTAACACTCACCAAAAAGAGCACCACACTGACTCCGATGTAAGCAAACACGATGCACATCCAAATTTCATAGGCCAGTGGGTCCAGGAAAGAGAAAACACCTGGTTTGGACTTCTGAGGCTTCTTAATCATGATGGAGATTCCCAGAGACATGAAGGGCTTTGAGAAGTCGATCACCTCTTCTCTAACCAAAGTGATAGTAAGAGGGGCCACTGCGATTTCCGCTTTCTGCAAAGGAAAGAAGGGATTGGGTTTCTTTTGTATTTTCTTTCAATCGATTTCCAGACAAGTGCCTTTATCTGTCGTCTCCATTTATGCAAAAGGAGAGAGTAAAAGGGGGAATGATTATGGAAAGAGCAAGGACAATTGAATAGGCAAGTAGTTAGATTAGTGGAGTTTGAGGCATGAGAAAAAGCAGCTGAATCAGAGCATACAGATACTGAATAAAGGCGGAGTGACTTTACAGCGCATTGAAGATTGAGGAGAATATCGCTTATAGTGATGTGCAAACAGTATAGAGGAAACGAGAGCGCACAAACATGCTGCAACAACTATGACACGCACACAGAGAAAGATAAAACGTGGATTAGAAGATAAAGCTTCTAAATGTGTTTCCTTTTGAATGCCTCATCTGGGAGCACACTGAGCACTCGGAACAAATCAAACCTGATTAGTCAACGTGCTGTTTCCTCAGTGTCACCTTCCATCAGGAACTGTGCAGGCCAATTATTTCTGTTGCCGCTCTGCAACAATCTCTCTGCTTTCACACTTTCTCAATGTGATGACTGACATTGTCTTTTCAATGTGAACTCTCACAATGTGCGCGGTGTCGACATCGTAATTGGTCACTATGCCAAATTCCTCAGGAAATACTGAGCCCTTCAAGACCAAGCTTGGCTGCAGGAAACATGCATGCAAAGCTTCTGATGATAAGAATATACTGTACGTTGGGGCAGAGTATAAGAGTCCAAGGTGGGCTCTCAATTGCAGCACAAGGTCTTGTCCAAGTTGAACTGCAGTATCCGCTGAATTTTTCAATTGATTTTTTTTAATAATCTGCAATTAAGTAGTCTGAATAGTGTCATCAGAAGTTAGCATTTTGGCGATTTGTATACAGGTTTGGATCAACGCTGTTACTCAAATTTTGATGCGACAATGCAAACTAATCTAAAGCCATCTTAAATATCAAGTGAGATCACATAAACCGTGTAGAGTGAAAATAATGTTGACAGCCATAAATACAAATACAGTAGTTCTGAATTGTAAATCACAGGTCTCCCTAAGTACTCTCCACCTTATACATATCATTAAGGATGTTCAATACCACTTTTTCCTGTCGATACTAATTGCTCTGAAGTACTCAATGATACCAAGAACAGATACTATTCTTTTAATTAACCTAATGAAAAACTTTTTTTTTTCTTTTCTCTGATGCACATGAACATTCCAGCCCGCATGTCTGTCTACCACACTCTAGTCGTGATTACTGGTGAGGAGGACTTAATAGAGGAGGGACTGTTACCTATCGGTGCCTGATAGCAGCCATCATAAGAAGAAATTACCTTCAATTAAGGCTGGTGTCGTCTACTATGGAAAATATTACTATAAAATCACATAGTCATAATAGCATGCGCCAGTGGCTCAATACATTTAAATGTTACTGTAATAATCCAAATATCATCCACCCTTACCCCATAAACAAGCTCTCCCACCATCCCGTTCCATATCTTCGTTTCTGGATCTCTGGCTCCGTATTTCCCATCAGGCACAATGGAGATCTTGTATTTGATTCCAATGTGTTTGGCGATCTCTGAGGCCAGATCCACACAGTAGCCCTCATACTTGTCATTTCCTTCGTAGAGCTCCGAGTTCTTCTTCAGCATCACATAGGGACCCTCCTACAAACGCAACACGAGGCAAAAAAGAACATCGTTTGGAGGTTGGTGCTTGATGATGATTGATGTAAAAAAGACAGGCAAACAAATGATACATTTATGCAAAAGAGGGAAACAAATGGGAATTCAAACAGAAGTATCAAGGACATTTATTTGACCATTGAATCAACAAGACAGAGATAAACATTTCTTCATTTACTTTGGTTAATTGCTACATACTAATCATAATATTTCTATGTAGTTATGTACAGTATTTGATAGATACTGATCATTTTCACAGCATACACATTGTGTAGTTCTTGTATCTGAAACTTGGCAACCACTGATTTTAAGCTGTGACATACTGTATATCAAGCATGAGATACATTTGAAACTACACGGTGGACAAAAGGGCAAATAGGAAGGATGAAGAAACACATTTTCTCAGTTTCAAGGAAGAAAAAAGCCTTAGCATGAATTATATGATAAAGCAGAGGATAAATGATTAGACAAATTCTTTCCACATAAGCTTTATGTGAGAAGTATCCCAACTTTGTTGTGCCTTATGTCTCAACTTTATCTGCTTTGACGTGCCTCCACTGAGGCGTGCACCTGCCTCAGTGCTACGCTGTTACGGATGCTGAGGGGGAGAGCTGTTGAACAGAAGGGAACTACAAGCTAGGATGGCACACTGCTGCTTTGAAGGCGCGTTGTCAAAGGCAAAATGACTTTTTGAGCGTACAGTTTCCAAGATGAAAGCAATGCGTGAGTCTAATGGTTTGGTAGGTGCGTTAACATCTATCAGCAGTGGTGAATTATTGTATTATGCCTAAGGCTGCTGCCCTTGTAATCCAACTGAACCAAGCCTATTAAAATGCTATTGAGCGCTTTTTAATCAAACACAAATCTCCTCCAATTTATCAAGCAGGCTTATTTAATTTGGTTGTAATAGAGTAAATGTAGCTCTGAAATGTTCAAATGAGCAGTGCAATGAAATGTGAAAAGGAACAACTGAAATTGCATTACATAAGATAAGGGACAGACGGTTATAAATTAATGCATAATCATAATTTTATATAGAAAACTATACATATAAAACATTCCTCCTTTATTTGCCACATAGCTTACTCAAAATAATATAGGTAATTGGTATGTAAAATAGCAACGTGTATACTACAGATAAAAAAATGGAAACATTACCTCAATTAAACAAGATTCTCTCACATTTTTACATTCTATTTTGGCTACATTCTATCTTTGAGTCTTTGTGCGTAAAGTTTGAGGTTGGGGTATTTTTCTTTTCCAGCATGACTATGCCGCAGGACACAAAACACAGACTGAAAAGCAATGCTTATATATTTATATATTATTATACTTTTTGGCCTAGCAGAACTTGACCTTTGGGATTAACTACAACAGACACAATTTCAGGTCCAACATCACCTCTGACCTTTCAAATATTGTTCTGGATGAAAATCCCACAACACACTGCAACATCAAGTAATGAGCCCAAACTGTGAAGGTTAGAAGTTGGTGGGGAGGGTTTTTTTTTAACAATGCTTTCTTCCATTTTACTTGAATACAATACAATGAATACATTCCAATATTTTCAGCATGGACATCCTGCCTTCAAATTTCAATTTTTCATTGGCCCAACCCAAAGAGGACAGTGGATAATTTATACAGTGCCAAATCCAGTGCCTTTAAAACATGGTGAAAGTTGTCTTTTCCAAAGGTAACCACCACACTGTTTTCTTGGTTTAGTTTTGATATTACATTTTGCACTTTAATCAGCTTTAATAAAACCATCACATTAGTGCCCCATTGTGTCAAAATGCAAAAAAACCTTCCTCCTCCAAAGACATTAGTAGAAACATTAGAAGGTCCCTGGGCGCTCTTACCATCAACTCAACATGAATCATAAAATTAATGAACACCAGACGTGCGTCCTCTAATAGATCACTGCAGTAATCTAAGATTCTCACACCCAAATGAAAGCTTGACAGCGCATTGTAGTCATTCACAGTTTTAACTCATTTATGCTGTTTACTTCAAATCAACATTATCCCTGGCATCACATCAAATTGAATTGTCCTATTTGGAAGTTTTCACAATATTAAAGGAACAAGATGATGTTGTCACAATTTGAACAATGCTATCTTGTATGTGCAAAAGCACAGTAGAGCATAAATTCACATTTGATAAGCTAAATGGAAGTAAGCATGATACTAAATGCCACATACCTGTCCACATACTTAACATCTATACAGTAATACCCATGGATATTTTTATGAATATACTATCAATGGCAATCCCATTAGATTAACATCATTAATCACCAATTGACTTGCTGTTATGTCAGCAACATTTGGTCACGGTCAAAATTGGGATTTCTGAAGGATGCGGAATAACATATTTACGTGTGTGAGCAGACAGCTACTTCCTCATACATGGTATTTGTGATCAAGTTCACTCTCCCCGTGTATATTGCCATGTCTAGACAATGACTTGGCACAAGTAAACATCATTCCCCCTTTTTACTTTTTATGGTAATACATGACATTTTATTAATGGGTTTCACCAAACCACACGGTATAAAGTAATTAGTTTAATCTTTGCTCCAAAGGTGTGCTGCGTCTAAGTTGGTTTATTTACCTCTGCTTGCCTATTACCAGTGGGTTTTGTTCCAAAATGCCATGCTTTCAAGTATTTTCTGTACAGAAAACATTCTTTGCAAATCAAACTTGCGCAGAACGCACTTGAGCGTTCCGTTCAACGGGGATATCCTGATACATATCTCCAAGGTCCATATTGTGATATTTCAAACTTTCCACACTTAGCTTTTGGCAGAAATATGAACATGTATTACCTATAACACAATAGTGTTTCATTTTCCTCTAAAATATATGCTATTCTGGTGGCTTTATATCCAACCTGGAAGTTAGATGCCTGGCTCGCTAGACGTCGTCTTGGCTGCACTGCTTAGTGAATGTAGACATGTGTTTAGTCTGCATGGGCAGTACGAGGGCGGCTCTCGGCCACGTAACAAAATAAGGACCCAATTTTTCTCTCAGATTGGGCAGGGCTGATGCTAAGAGAGCAGCAATGAGCAGAGATGCTCAGAGATGCGTGGCTGGAGGAAAGCTTTGGCTTTTTGGTGAGGAATTAGCCTTGTAATATTGCTAAAAGCTCAGAGAGGATTTTATAGTTTTTACTTTATAGAATATGGCCAGATATTCATATCAGAAATGCAGCAATCCAGGAATATGAGCATATTTGGGCTTTTTTAAAGGTTTTTCCATGTTATTGCGTGACCAAAATATTGCTAATATTACGGCATTAAAAAGGTTATTGACAACAAGAGATGGGAAAATCCGCTCCGAAAAGTAAAAACCCTACGACAGTTTGGTTTTAACCCCATGTGCTGTCACTTAACAGGTACTGTAAATTAATGGGCTCATTTGACTGCAAGTGAATTAGAAGCACCTGTGGCTAAAGTTAAACTGTGGCAGGGTTTTACTTTCTGGACCAGGATTTCCCATCTCTGTAATGACAACGCGTAAAAATAGTCGTTTCTTTGCACCAACAAGGACAACTTAATCATTTTCATTGTCTCCTCTTTAAATTACTCACAAGTTCATCATGTTAGAAGATTAAGTGGTTAAAATCTGATGAGCTCACTTGAGGAGGTAATATGATGAAAGCAATGCCCGCACACACACACACACACACACACACACAGACACAAACGCACACACGTGAGCATGCACACCAACGGGAACATTTTCATTTCAAAGTGGCCTTAATGGTGTTTTTTTTCCAGTTTGCCCCAGATGCCTTAGTTTCAGTGTGAAGGTAATGTGACTGATGTAAGGAGTGTGTGTTTCTGTGCCAATGTGCGAATGTGTATGTTTGATACTAACACATCATGGAACAATAGCATGCTTGATTGTGTTGTACCAAGGCAAGGAATGTGGAAATGGGGGAAAATAATGCAGCATGTGAAGCTGAAGAAAAAAAATGGATGGACTGACTTTTTACATTTGGATTAACAAACTGACCATTTCTTGTTGACTGTTTATTTACATGTAGTATATTAGGGATGGAGGGGAAAAAAAATGGCTGATGCGACTAAAGAAACACCCCAAAACTAGTCCATTAAAAAAAAAAAACCGTTTACTAATGTCCTAATGCAACTAATTAGGAAACACATTTTGCACTTCCTGGAAAGGTGTATGGCCACCCCTCATGTTTATCACATTGACATGTGTTGCAAAAACGTGCTCAGTCTATGGAACATGGTGTAATGGCGGCCAGCCAAGGACAATGACGATAATGCCGATAATGAATGATGAAGATTTTAAGATTGCCTTATAGTTAATAAATACGGTAAAAGGGGAGCAGGTGAGCCTACAGTTATGCGCTAGAATTTCACGGCCTCTTTGAGTGGGCCATCGATAACAGCCTTTGACAGCCGCAAGGGGCCATGAGCAGTCCTTGAAGACTGCAATGCCAGACCCTGACTTTTAGGAAAATTGTACGAACATGTTTATTTTGAGGGAAGCACAGTGGAAGACTGGATAGCACATAGCCTCACTGTGCAGAGATCACAGGTTCTTTATGGCTCTGGCCTTCCTGTGTGGAGTTTGCATGTTCTTCCTGTGCCTGAGTGGGTTATCTTCGGGTACTGCAATTTCCTCCCTTGTTCCAAAAAAGGGCATAGGAGGCATATTGGACACTCTTAATTGTCCATAGGTGTATTTGTTGGTTTGAGCTGTTGTCTTTGTATGGTCTGCGATTGGCTGGTAACAAGTTAAGTTAAGTTAAGTGGGTAAGGGGATGGATGGATGTTTTTTTTTTTTCAGAGACTAGTTTTAATATATCTCATATGAACTTTTGCAAAAATACAGTATGTCTTATTTGCAGTAGCATGCTTATGGTAGTTATTTTTCTAAGATGAAAACATGGGAGGAGGTTCTCGTGTTTGATAGAATAATAAATGGAATAATCAATTCTTAAAAAAACAACCAAAAAAACTAAATCAACAACAGTGAAAAAAAAAAAAGGGAAAATAATAATAACACAACATGAATGTCAGACCCCATTATTTATCGTATGTTTAAATGCAGGACACAGGTAACCTCAGCATTACTCCATAGGCAAATGTTTTGTTTATTTAATGATCTATGCAGAGCTAATGCATCGTATTAGGCTCAGATTTAATGATGCTGGAGTTAATGCTTGATTAACCTTGGTCGTTTTATTTTACTCAAAATGGTTGTGTTGTTTGGGTAGAAACGCATCCGTAATCAGTGTGCATAATTCAATGATGTCAGGTTCACATTGACCGGATTTATGCTATTTCTGATCCACTGCATTTTGATCTATATGCATCTGTATTAACAGACATTTAATTCATTCCACACGTTTTTTTTTTCTTTACCCTCAAATGTGCAAAGAATTTGACTTGAAAGATTTCTTTTGAACCCGATAAATTCAACCTGAAACACAAGTGATGGAAAGATGAAAGGCCAGAGATGACTCTTTAGAGAATATGAATGAACAGAAATGTGAAAGAGGGATAAAAAAAAGAAAATGGATGAAAGAAGAAAAGGGAGCGACAAAACATGTGACAACAAATGATCCAAACAGCTATGAAGTACTGTACAAAAAGTTGGTTGGCTGAAATAAAGCTTTGTAGGAGCAAATGGTTGGGCTGATAAGGCATAAAAGGTTTCCGATCAGTGCCAAAGAGGCAGTTAGGAATTGCTGTTTGAGCCAGCGTGCTCGATAGGGCAAACAGCTGGACATTGAAAAGTCCAGTCAGTCAAACAATCAGTTCAGCATTACAAAACGCTAGACTGTCGCATAATGAATAACCGAGGGCCGAGGCATTAAATCAGTCTGTGAGCCATCCATTGCAACAGCCAGAGGGCCGAGCCAAACGGTCACAGGCTATTTCAGTCTGTCACATGGATAATCAGCCCATTCATTCCTCAATTAGTCAAATTACAGCACATAATCATGCACTCACTGTTGTATTGGCCAAGTGAGTCAGCATGATTGTCTCTGAGCTATCTAGACATAAAAAGAGCAAACCACTTCAACATTTAGCTCCTCAGTCATCGTGCCCCTTGCCCCTTGGTCCAGACGACTGCGTTTCTCTACAACAGGGCAAAGTTAACGTTATCCTTTTCACTGAAAAAACAACCTGCTCATGTAAAAATACAGAAATTTGCTGTAAAAAGAACAATGACTATTAAGGTGTTGGATTAATGCTGGCTCATGAATGTGCATACTGTAGTCAAATAGTTTAAGTTTACTTTCAAGACTGTGCAAATCGGAATTCCGTCTTTTGTTGGGTGGGGATGACTTTAAAATTGTACAAAGTTATGCAACCATCCCCTAATTCATGAAATTTACACATTCTGGGTGGGGTGACGCTCAAATCAGGGCGTTCCCTGAGAAATCGGTCAGTGTGTGCATTCTCCTATAGCTAACATCTTTTAAAGTCAGAACTTATTGCACATTTTGAGTCATTTCTCATTCTGGTCGCCCCTTTCCAATTTACACTCTAATAACTGCTCAACAATTGGAGCGTTAGGATTATTGACAGTAATTTCCCGATCCACAACGCAAGCTAATAAAAAAGGGACAAATTTTTAAAGTGGATTTCCATGGAATTTATATAGTTCATTGAAAATTCCACTATCTAGAAATCTATCTATAATTCAAAGAATAATGTCCTTTCAGTTGGCTGGGCAGGTTTTCACCTCTAACAAGGTTTGCCAGCTGTCCCTATTAGCCAGGACTATTGACGATATTATGAATACAGCAAACTGCTCTCTAAAGATCCAGACTAGATAAAAAGGCAATGTCAGATCAAACGCCAATCACTCCACCTCATTCTTATATGTTGCTAGATGTCGCATTTCATTGGACTGTTGTTGAGACAAGATTGTAAGAACACAGGGATGAATTTAGAGGCTTAGCGCCCAACTCAGCAAAATTCCAAATCCAAATCCTTTATCCTAGTACGTCCTGGCCCTGGCAGTTGGCATATCTCATGTTTTCATTTATGAAAGTTGGTCAAACCTAACCCTTACACTAAGTGGTTGTGTTAGAAACCAAGACGAGAGAATGTGTTTCATGATATTGATCACGTTAGTAAACATGATTAGTTCATAAGAAAAAAAAAAAGGAGAAGGCTCCAAGGATGATTCAGGACACACTAAAGAGACTATGTTTTTTGGCTGGCCTGGGAAAGCTCGGGGATCCTCCTGGAGGAGCTGGATAAAGTGACTGGGGATAGGGTCTGTTCTTCCCTGCTAAAGCTGCTGCCCCTGCCACCCAACTTCAGGTAAAGCAGCAGATGAGAAATTCATCCAACTGTACTTTGTGCTGTTAGATAGTGATAACTTTTGTAGTTGTGCTCACTATATACTTACTTTGTACACTTTCCTTTAAATCTTTGTGTGACTGTGTGTTGTTTGGAACTTCCCTCAATAAGGTGCAAAATGTTTTTGCAATAATCCAGCTGTTTGGTGTATAAATACCGTAAATTCATTGTTTAATCAAATGTTATCAAATATGAAATCTTACACCCAAAACCCCAAACGCGGCATTTTTATGAAGCATAAAAACAAGAGTTGAAAAAAAAGCATTAATACAAATTTACAATGTATTTGTAATACAAACAACTAATGCAAATGCCTGGCCTAACAATTGATCACTATTGCAGTGCTCTTTGCCCTAGCAGGTAGTGCTTTTAATTTGTATCTCTGGTGTCTTAATGGCATACATGCATGAATCATCTGTACTGTAAGAGTCAGGCTTTGTTTGTGTGTACACTGGCTCTTACGTTGAAGATTTTTTCCAGGTGTGTCTTGGTAGAATATATTGCCAATATCAGTGTTGCACTGATGGTGCTGAATTATAATTAATGGAGGGGGTTTGATGTTTTGGCAGGAAAACAAAAGTTAATACTTTGTTGAAGTAACGTTTCAGTAATTTCTTTTTTTTTATGGTTAAATTAGTAGGCAAAGAAGGGATTTTGGCCTCAGTTTAATGATTAGACCTTCACACTTCCTCTCGGAGGAAGTGAAATACACTGGAGGCAAGTTGACCCTGCAGGCATGACAGAGAAGATTTACAAAAATGATGGAGCTCAGGGATGAAGATGAAGGACGAATAGCGTTGATACATAAGGGCTCTGTCTAGTTAACAAATGGAGGGACTTTTTGTGTGGTTCTACTTTGTCAATTGCAGTCACATTTTGATCTGACGAAAGAAACTATACAGTATGCATATCATTAGAGCATGCTCGCATACACACATATGTAAAGCTTAAGAGTCTTCAGGTAGAATAACACATTTCCGGGTTATAGGAGGAAGAAGTAGTACCGAGAATAAGTCCATGCAAAGCACAGGGAGAATATGCAAACACCACACGAGCGCTGGAGCTGAAATTCACACCTAGGACAGTGCTAACAAATAGTTCTAGGTCTTTTCTCATAAAAAAACAAAAAAAAAAAAAAACAAACTATTGCGTCAAGTCAGGAAGGCATTACATAAAACACTTGAGGAAAGATCCCATGCAGCAGGCTCTATCACATGCATGCAGTAAACAAATATGTCTGGACAAAATGACAACACACCCAATAAAACTATAACTATTCTCTCGTTAGTGCAGTAGTAATATGGGATGAGTCAATGATGAGTTTGTATTTCCATGGTGAGTGAAATATGTATGTGGACTCACCGCTCTCCGTGCCACAGCATACTGCATGTACACACATGCGCACAAACACACACATGTAAATGAAATGAGACATGATGCATATTGGATATTGACAAACACACAAATGAGATTCAATTTCACATCACCACATCAGCACTACATTATTTGTCTGCCATTACTGCAGTGAGACAAATTAATTAAGTAATTGACAGTTTGCTTAATTTGATGGCCAAAAGCCGGGTAATGTAGGCAAATGTCACTTTTCATCTAAGTATGTTAAGTAGGGGTAATAAATTTAAGTTATAGTTAAAGCATGTCATTTTTAATGTCTAACTTTATGATACCTGTTTAATTAGATCCCCTTTTATGCGTCGATCTTCTTGTGCTTGAGTTCTTGGCGATTGAAAACAAAGGTCAATCACGCCCCAAAGTGGACGCTGATTGGCTGTCATTGTATTTGGCATAAGCCGATAGGCTCCTGTTGCGGGTAGGAGGGCAAGTTCAGGAGTAGAGGGAAAATGTAAATACTGAAGAGCATGTGAAACGCTGTTTGATGCATTGTAAATTCAACATTAACGCCTCGGCAAGACCGTTTATAAGGGTATAGAGATCTGCATTTTTATAAGGAGCTTGCTTAGTGCAGAAGCAGCTCAGGTTTAGCCAACCACGTACTTACTGTAAAAGGCAAGGCAGGCAGCTGGGACCACAGCCTACGATAGCAACAAAGAGCCTAATGAAACACGCCACAGCAAAGATCTTTGCCAAAATAAACTGGAAATCACCCCATGTTTGAGTACTTTTGAGGCAGATATCATGGATGATGTTTTATTTTAATGTTAATTAGTAATGATTTGGCAACTGACAAACAAATACAGGACAGTTCTTCCTTATTGTTAAAACTAAAGGTTGCAGCCAGCCCTTGGGGCTACTCTCAAATACTGCAGAAGGTTAATGGTTACAACCGCATCTATTAAAGAAAATAAATGACCAATGCCACTTTTTATTTGCTGTTGAAAGGCAGTCTTCAATTCTGGTTGAGGGTTTTTCTCTGAATGTTTAGGTGAGGATTACAGATCTTTATTAATCCCTCAATTATTTAAATGTCTTGACAGCACTAAATGTATACACACATCCGTCCATACATCTGTGCTAATGAAACAAATCACACTGTAATACACAACGTTTGAATGCAACATTTTAGAGACACTCAGTCTATTAGTCCTTGTGTCTTTCACCAAAGGCCAGGACTCAGTTGTGTTGCAGTGAGTTGCTGTTTCTTCATTGCCGCAGCAGAGGCTTCTTCTTCATCAGAGGCTGTAAAGAGGAGGAGGTGGCTGAGCTAACGTTAGCCAAGGTCTGCTGAGGTATCCATCCACAGAGTATGAAGGAGGCATAACGAGAGAAACAGTGGGATAGATGGAGTCGTGGGAGAGGAAGAGGACAGACGTGTTTGGGGAGAAAATGGAGAGACACATCGAAAAGATGTATACAGTCATGCAAAGACCCACAAAACCTTTTCTAAAGACATTTTATACATATATAAAATGTGTGTATATATATATATATATATATATATATATATATATATATATATATATATATATATATATATATATATACTGTATATATATATATATATATATATATATATATATATATATATATATATATATACTGTATATATATATATATATATATATATATATATATATACTGTATATATATATATATATATATATATATATATATATATATATATATATATATATATAAACTGAGCCAAATAAGTTAACACTTCACATTTTTCAGACAAATTAATTCAAGAGCTGTATGTTTTCAAAAACCACTCATTAGGTAAGGTACCTTGCATCTCTGACCTTGTCTATCAGAAAAAAAGGGCTAGCACCGTAAAGGCAACTTTGTTGTGTGTGTGTTTTTTTTAATGTAATTAGGGAGTGTACAATGTGACTGAAAGTGCATCATACAATATCATAAGTTCTGATATGAGACTCTCGTTTCTTTTCCTTGCACAAGTTTGTCTGCCATATTGAACGAAATACATCTTCAAGAAAAGAGGTGGCCACAACAAATCAGCCAAAGACGGATGATGTCAAATTACTTACACAAACACACTTAGCCCTCCTTTGTCTTTGGACTGACAATAGGCCATGCTTATTTAATTGGCAGTTGGCTGGCATGTGAAAGTCATTAGGAGGGACCAGACTGTGGTCACATCTGAATGGTGAACCAAGGTCAGTTTTAGATTTGCCTATTAATGAGACATTAGTATAATCAAGTGTCACTCCCTTGTGGCCACGCTTCGAGGGCTTGCTCAAACTTGTTCTGAGTTTTCTGAGGCATGAATACAAATTTGGTTCAGGACACTCGCTCACGTCTCCCTCTATTAGACTGGATTTACACTACATGGTTCAAGTGACAGAATTGCGTGTGTGCAAAAGGCTGATATGTGCCCAACCAATATGACTGCTGCGTAAGCAAACAAATCAATACTGTATAGCCTGTCAAAGGCTGATGCAAACACACTGATTGGTGGTGTACACCCATCTCACACCTACTCTGCACAAACACAAAGTGATACATTAACAAACACACGCTGTGAAGTGTATTGTTTTTGCTGTAAACAGCAATAGTGATTGTTTCAACATGTTAGTTATGACTATTGTCTGAGGAAAATAATTGCGGGTGGTGGCCAACTCAGGTCAACAAAACAGAATACAACCTTTTTCATTTGTATGTATCATTTGGATGGACAATTGAATGGATGGATGAATGGATGGCTCTTCATTTCTATGCTGCCACGGCCCTGTGCTGACGTTTATGCTGTTCTTTATGTGCATTTTCAACGTTTATGCTTGAAGGTGTATTTTATGTGCCCAGTGGATGATAGATCATAATTGTGTAAAGGGTCCTAAAATTAGTCCTGGGTTCTCAATTGGAATTAGGCACTTGCAGTGTAAATCCAGCCATCTACAATAGGTACTATTTCATGGCTATTACAGTCTTGTGTATTTCACGTTATATGGTGGAAATCAAAGATATGTAATGAATTTATTTAGATTCAATAGTAAAAATGTTCCAGCATCCCACCCTTCATAAATAGTACCATAATTATGCTTAGAGTAAAACAGTTAGTTGAAACATTACCATGATTGTCGTCACAATTACAGTCCTGTTCTCCATCGCTGAGCTGTCATTGGACAAAGAATTCTCATTCTGGACCAGTACAAATTTGTCGATGTCATTCCAGTAACCGATCTGATCCAGACAGGTGATGGATAAGAGTGAGGAAAAAAAATATATAATTCAATTAGTCTGTTTTATAGTGCAACTCAATCAAAAATTCAATCACAATAAAGGCAAGGGACACACAATAATAAAACTAATACGAATAGATAGAGCAAAAAGTAAAAGCCAACCAACAGAGTGGTCCAGCCACAAATTTCCCCTTGGAACTGATGATATTGAGTGTGAGCCAAGAACTTTCAATAAAATGCACTAAGCTGTCCACAGAACTAAAAAGAGAAGCTGTTTTATTTGTTTTCTTTATTGTAGGAATACGTGCTTCCACCAGGAAAAAAAAATATTAGTAGTAAGAGCCTTAGTTCATTATGATGAATGAATCCAGCTTCATGCTTTATGTCTTTGCAGACTTTTATGTACCCTAAGGTTAACTGTGTTGAGATGCACCCAAATGTATACATCCATGGAAGCTCTGATAACGTTGACAGTAGTGTTTCTTTATTACACTCCTGCCACATATTTTATTTGATTGTATTTGTGTATCTTCTTTCTTACACAGTTTGCTTCTGTCAACTTTAGTATAATGTGAGGTAGGAAGACTATTTGTGCATTGGTTGTTTAGCTCTTGGCATTATTCAGAAATGCTACATTTCCACAACCTCTGTAAATTGGTATGAGTTAAAAGTGAAGGTACTTTCACATCGTAACCCATAGAATGTACAACTTATTTTGATCTCAACATACAAACCATCCCTGACGACTACTGACTGGCCAACGAGTAGCATCTGGGAATTTAGAGCAAGTCAATCAATTTGACTGGTAGTCAACCTAAATCTGCTTTTAGTTATAGGCCACCAGAGCAGCCACAGAAAACTCAAGCATTAAGACTTCTCTGGAGGATTTGACTTGTCGCTATTTGATACACAACCTAAAGTTACAATTTAAATTAGGTATGTCTAGATCTCACTTTCCTTGGCACTGTGTCCGAATCTCTGGTTTTAAAGATCTGCCTCATTTGACACCTCATTATTTATCTTACCTGAGTTAATCCACCAAACAGTGCCAATTGCTTTTGCTTTCAAAATAAAATGAAGTTGGACAGTTTTTGTTTTGATTCTGCTTTCTTTTTTACAGCTCTAAATTTGATGAACACATTGAACAACTCAGAATGTGCACTAGTCAATCTCAGACATGTTTTATTTACATTATCGTATGTTACTTGCACTGACACTCTTTGTGGGGTTTTAGCCTATAATTAGCAATTCGATGAACTATAGCCATGACATTTACACTAATAGAGTGCTAACATTAAGCACAATACAAATCATTGTGAACAGGACATGTTTATAAAAGTGTCTCATGTGTTTTTATAGTGGATTTATACGTTTTGCAATGCAAATGAGGCCAATTTGTGGGATGACCAACAAAGCATTAACTTAGGATGTGAAATTGTCTTTGAGTAAATTTGATCATGCAATGGTAAACTTTACAGTCCATCACTATTGTCGTGTGCAAAATGATGGCAGCTACAGTACGTATAGTCAGTGGGTCCACATGTGACTTCTCTACAAAGGACACAGGGCACACACAGACAGACAACCATTCACGCACCTAATCACACCGAAGGACAATCGAGTATGTCCAATACACCTGCCATGCATGTTTTTTTTGGAGTGCGGGAGGAAGTCAGAGTGCCCATAGAAAACCCACGCAGGCTCTGGAGAGTCTGAAAATTCCACACAGGAAGGTCGGAGCCTGGAGGATTTGAATTTGGGTCCCTGAACTGTGTGACGGATGTCCTAACCACGTGCAAATCATATTTTAGACTTATGTGACCAATTTTTTGGTCCCACCCACCATTGATCCCCCACTCACTGTTTAAACCAAAGACCTAATGCCTAGTTTACTGGAAAAGGAATGTTTTGCCGGCCATTTGAAATTGGTTTGGGGTTCAAGCATCAGAAAATGAGCAAACACTTTCAAAGAAGGTCTGTCAACAATTATTCAATTTGAATTATTAGTTGTTGATTAATGGTTGCACCTCTAAAATGCAGGCAAAGTACTAGGCATGCACTAGGCATGTCTGCTGTATTGTTTTGTTTATATTTACAGGGGCAAAGGTTAATTATTTTTGGAAGCAGCATTCATAGATGGCAGAACTGCAGAATGCTCTAGCTCGTCGGTTTGTTGTTGTTGTTGTTGTTGTTTTTTTTTTTACAAAACTCATTGAATGCAAACCCATTTTGCTCATAGTGCCATTTTGTTACGGGATGTTAAAAAATACTCAGGTGTTAAATTCCTCATAAATATTTAAATACATAAATATGCAGTAGATGATAGCGATATGTCTTTAACGTTATAAAATCAATAGCACGTGCATTGTTGTTCACTTTCCATGCTGTCCACTTAGCTAATCCCCTCATAACCGATCGGTGCAAAGAGTCTTGATCTTGAGTGAGATTGTGTTTGCACAAGGTGTTGGTTTGAAGTGAATTATTTCGACAGAGTGCTGAACTGAAGCATATTACGATGACATACATATCAAGTGTCGATGGTCAGTGTCGTGCAATTCTCATTATTTCTCACAGCTTCAGTACTAGCTCGATTGTTCAACAATGCACACGCTGTTAATCACACTTTGGGTTGTCAGGCTGTCTAATGGGGGTCTATTTAGACCACTTTGTCCTGCTTTCGGAAGTATTACATATGACTAAGACCCTATGCTAGCCTACTAAAACATTTAGCACTAGAGATTTGTAATACCCAGAGATTTGTAACTTGACAAAATTGTCCTATTTCTTAAAGTACATAGAGAAATACACACAAATACCCAAGTAGACTTTGAAAAAAACCCTTTGCTATTCTACTCCTGATGTTTTTTTGGCACCTTCTAAGTGTGACCTTGTGTTTCCTGCTTCCAGTTTTTGCATTTTGACTTGGGTTGGCGTACACATCATTACTTTTCAAGCTTTCTGGCAGCGTTTGCTATTTTCTCTTCCCTCCAACACCACATGCCATCTTACACTGCCTGACTCTACAGAAAAACATATCATTCCAAAATTGTTCACCTTCTTACTGATAAAAAACCTACCTTGCGTGGGCCGTTGCTCTTCAGTTCAAACACATCCATAGTATAATTGATTCGCCGACCGAAGTGATCAAATTGGATATTGCCAGTCAGGCCCTGTATGCGTACCTGGATTTACATAAAAAAAAAAAAATATATATATATATATATATATATATATATATGTATATATATATATATATATATATAATTTAAAAAAAAACAGTCAAAGTCAAATCAAAGGACAAACATTTGAACCGTTGCCAGGTGTAATGTCATGTCAATATGTGAATGGCTCATGATTTCACTACTTGGAACAACATTGAGCAAAGAGTGCAAGCCATAATACTATCCTTTCAAGGAATAAAATGCCAATTTAAATAAGCACCTGCTTGAGTGCTCGTTCCATATCTATTCCTTGATTCCACGGAGCAGCAGGATTGGCCAAGCAGTCTCCAGCGTTTCCCCGTCGACTTATGTCAATTTTCTGACGGCGAAGATTGCGAAAGGCTTCAGCCATCACGAGAACGCCATCATATGTTAAGGATGAAGTGTACTGAAAATCAAAGGAGAGAAAAATCAGAAGGAAATCCGTTACAGACACTGAAGCGGTACATACAACGATTAGTGCAAATCTCCAGAAAAATATTCACAATAAACCTAAATTTAAAATGGTAGATTTTTAAGTTAATCAAATTAATTCAATTAATTGTGCAGCTCTATGTATTATCACTTGATTTACTGTAACTCATCACATTTGCTAGTAGGCTATAATATCACTATAAACAATATTGTTTAAAATTAAACTCAGTATAGAGAAGAAATAATGACTGTTTGGGGTTTAGAATAGTGGCTGTCATGACAGGTCTTTTTACAAATTCATTCAAAATAACACGCACCCCAGCAGGGAACATCATTGCACTCATACAGCTGCAGCACCACATGCCAACCCTCATGCACTCATGTGGGGGTACTCAAACACACAGCAGGCAGCCTTCACTTCACAGCAGAAACAACCGGAGGGATGGCAATGGGGGGGTGAAAAGGAGTGAGATGACACAGTCAGCGGATGTGCTTCACACCTAAACAGGTAGATTTTTCCTTGCTGACATGTCTTAATTTGTATCTCTTCACAAGTACAGCACTAGTTTTTGTCTTTTTATTTCTTATTGTGGGACAGAGGAAGCTTTAGGGTTTACGACTATGCTGATATGAGCAGATCCATCCATCTTTTTATGATCGTATCCGCGTATCCTCATGAGGTTCGCAGACGTGTCTGAGTTTATTCCAGCTGTCTGACAGCCATTCATTCCCACAAACATTCCTAGGTTCAAATTTGAGTGTCCAATATACCTGCCCTGCATGTTTTTGGAATGTGGTGGAAAAAAAAACAAAAAACAAATGTCTTGAATAAAACCACACGGGCATGAAGAGAGTACACAAACTCCACACAGGAAGGCCGAAGTGAGCCCACGAACTCTGCAATACAAGGTGGATTTACTAATCAGTTTAGATTCTAATCTGATCTGGCAAGCCAGCATTAAATTCAGAATTTGAAGCTACCCGATGCAGGCAAACATGCAGTGCAAATGAAAAGCATTCTCAGCTCTTGACCTTTTCTATATTTTGTTACATCACAGCCTTATCCCAAAAATAGATCATGGATATTTATTGCAAATTGAAAAAAAAATAAGTTAAAATATATTTGATTAAAGCAAACAATAAAAACATTCCTGAGCAATAGCATGTACAGTATTTTTCAACAATAAAACATAGAGGTCAAGTATGTTCTTTAATACCAGACAAGGAACAATAACAAATACCACATTAATATATGTAATTGGAGTGAAAGTACTTTATTTTACTATATTTGACGAGTAGAAGAGGGGAAAATTAAACTCTAGTGCTGCTTAGTTGATGCTTAGTTCATTATCTAAGTAATTTGTTGGTTTGTACATCAATAATATGGGGCATCAAAAGTCAAGCATAATGGAATCTGTTTAAAAAATGTATAGAAATAGCAGACACCCATTTTACAAGACCTATGTGTCAATTTGATGCGGAAACCATTCTCCCCCCAAAAGTTCAAATTCACTGCTGTACATGTCTTTCATCCAAAGATCTGGACTGCATTGAATTATTTCCGGGTACCAAGGGGTCATTTGAACTAGAAAACTATAAAATTGACGTCAGTTTTATTTGAAAAGTGTACTGAATGTTTAGCATTTCATTTAAATGATGCCAAATAATTTCTGAATACTATCTGCCTGCGGAATAGCAGGTGGCAGCTCATCCCAAATCTGTCATCTCAAATGAGATGAAAAATTCAAATGAAAAAATAAGATTTGGACATCGATCCATCCATCTTCTATAGCGGTGAAGGACATGATTTCATAACATTGGCTATGATGCAGTCAGTAAATGAAATATCAACTATTTTTGGCATGGACAGGTATTGATCCAGGCATCCCATTTTCTCTTAAATAAGCAAATACTGATGTTGTATAATTGTGTTTACGTCCATACAAATATATGTGGGGAAAAGCCAGCTACTGTATTTATACTGGCATACGCTATTGGAATTATTCACTTTTATGTCAATATATTACTTTAACAGGTCACTGATCATTTTTATTACATTTTAGGAAAATCTCAAGACACGTCTGAACTCATTTCAAGGCAGACCAGTGCAGAATTAATGGGTAAAAACCGTTTGATTGATGGCTGAAAGCAGTTAGCTCAAATCTGCTCCCTATGTAAAAGGGGCAAGTTCCATTAAAGAGCATTTCACAGAACGCATTATTAAACTAAAATTGTGTTTGACTGGCCCAAGGCTAAGTGAGCATATGGACTCATTTCGCATAACACTCCACAGCTGAGCTCTGACCTCTCCAAGGTCAATCGCTGTTCTGTGAGCTACCTGTAGGTTCACAACAACTTGTAAACAACACATTTAAAAGGGTTAAAAACTGAACTCTCCTTGGAGAACAAAACAAGTCATCCACAAGCTTCTTGTTAACATAACTCTTCCCTTATGAGCAGAAGTTTTGATCTACGGTTTGATTTAATTTATGTACTCTAAACTCCAATTTGGATCGAAAATGACACAGAATCAACTGAGGGCTATGATACAAAGAACTAGAACAAGAGTTAAAATGTCTCCAACCTGTTCAGCAATGGCAGCAAAACTCTATATGAAAGTGATAAAAAAAGACCTCTTTTTGCTTTTCTTTTGTATAAAACCATAGCTGCGAATTGTTAGTCATGCAAAAGAAATAATCTAGAGCAGTAACCATTTTGAGACAATGGTAATGTCACCCAAGCACAGTCAACTGATTGACTCAGGACTGAGTGGTTCTGGTAGTTTGTTTTTATAATACAAACTCTCACTATTATACACAGTGGAAGCAAGTTATTGAAGACCTAACCCTTAAATATGGATGTCAAACTGAAGTTGCATTAAGATTGACTCGTCCTGTCTGGTTTCTTTTTCATAATGTGCAGCAATGCATCTTACAGCCCAGTGCAACATAGAACCCAGTCTACCCTACATTCAAAAATCAATCACATTTCCCAAAAAAGACCTGGTGCCTCATGTACAAACGGTGCTTATGCACAAAAGCAGTCTACTATTTGTTATTTTCCAGGGTTGTGTTCAGATGTATCAAGAGTGGGGTTGGGTACCAGGATTTTGGTATCGATCGGTACTGGGACTAGAACGTCGGTTTACCCGGGACCGTTAATATTTGAAGATTTCGGTACAACATTTTGAGATGTAGCGCAGAGGAAGCCACTCAAACCAACCAAAAAGAAAAAAGCGCACGGTGCGGATTAATCAACCGACATGTCACACAAGAGACGCAGAAGCTATAAGGAACGTGTGCTAGGTACCGGCAATTAATATGCTCGTTAGTTGTGCCAATAATGGAAGTTTGAGTGATCATAAAGTGTGATTACACTTTATGAAAAAGACCTGCTGAGTGCATCAGAGGTAAAGAAATGATAATATATAATATTAGCCAGGCGAAAGACGCATGGGTGAAGGAAGACGTGCACAACCCCTCTCTGCAGTACATCCGCCCACGACTGCAAGCTAGTAAGATTGATCTGTCAGCCACATAGGCTGTGTCTTGATGCACAGATGTGCATTTTACTTTCAATAATTACCATAATGGGATAAGCGACAGGGCAGACATCAGTTGGCTTTTAGCAGCCAGTGCCTAACAGCATTTTGTGTCTGCTGAGGTTGTTACGGCATTATTTTCAAACATCCGAGTCCATCCTTCTTCATTCAAAGGAATATTACTTGACTTGACTTGTTTATTAATTGTGGTCCTTTGGCATATACACACAATCATAAACTTTGGGTATTTATGGAAATATGACAAAATGAACTTGAGCCACGTTGGGAGGAAAAATAAACATCAACTTGAGCACATTCAGCTTTATACTGCTGCAGCATTCATTGACCGTTCACAATATAACATGGATATGAACTCAAGATAATATGAAGAATTTACATAGATCTGACTTATTCTGTTTTGCTATAGTTTTTACATGGTCGCCAAATGTTGACGTGTCCTGTAAACGGTAACATAGAAATGACCCAATTTAACCCTAAAATTAAGGGTGCATCCTATGCACAGGTGCGTCCGATATTAGGGACATCACAGTACATCGTTATACTGTATGTATAAGCATGCGCGGCGTATGGCAATCCTTTAGTAACATTTGAGGTATTTTTCTTTAGTGAGTAGCACCTCCAATTCGCCTTCTGTGAAATGTTTTCTTATTCTCTGATCATGCAGAGAGGGGAACCTCAGATGCAGGAATCATTTAATTATGATTTGCGATTAGTAGACTGGTAGTGTGGTCTGGTCGCATACTACGGTGCACACTCAAATCTCTGTGTTGATTGGTATGTACCTCATGCACCACTACAACTCATGATGCAGAGCTACACTCAATTATGTAGTTTGAATAAAATCTAAATAAGGTGATAGTTTTATGACACACTCCTATATTTCATGAAGCATTTGCGCTCGAACCTTGGCACTTGTCTTTGTGCCAATAACATGGAGGATGACACCGCTCTACCAGCAAATAGTGTTTAATTTGCGCATCTCTACACATATTGACTGTGTCTGTTCATCATAAGCATGCATAGCGATGGCTTCCTTAAGACATTAAATGTTGTGAAAACTGTATAGAAAAATTAATGTCGCTTATAAGTATTCATCCGCTGAAAGTGAGGAGGCTGATGTGCCAATTAACCCAGGTGTTTGGATGAACAATGACTTGCCAATAATAAAGAATATCATCATCAATATGGGCCAAAGTCAAACATACTGTGGCATGTCATTAGCGCCATTGCATTATGTGTACGTGAGAGTGTGTTCTGTTTTTTTTTTCTTCTCCAGAATGACCGGAGCAGAGTTTGTATGCCAGCCAGAGTGGGACAAATACCTCTATTACTATGGATTTGTACATATATAATGTGGATAAGTGGGCACTTTTCTAGGTAATATATGGAAATAAAAACCCGAATTGGCTGAAGCTTGAGTCACAGATCAATCAAAGTGTGAAAGAAAGGAACTAGGACAATTATCGATAGAAACAGGAAAAAACTGGAGAGCATAGAGCATGACTGTGTGAAGAGTAAACAGATCAGTGCAAATACAGCAGGGTGAGCTATACATACTTCATATTGTTACATACAAGGGACCTGAAAAGGCAATCACATGAAAATTCAAAGAGGGTAAAGCTTGGATCAGGTGAAAAGGAAGTGATAAGTCAGGGAGAGAAAATGTACAGCTAAACCTCTGTGTTGACATGGATTGCTTTGTTGGATCAGCCAGTACATTGCTTTTATAGCCACAATGTTTATATAAGAACTCAGACAATGTAGGACATAGGTGTCCAACTCCAGTCCAGGGCCGGTATCTTGCATGTTTTTTTACAGTCTTTACAGATGAGTTGGGACTGTTCAGAGGTGCTAAACCCCAACCAATATATATATCAATAATGTGTGTCTATATATATATATATATATATATATATATATATATATATATATATATATATATATATATATATATATATATATATGTATGTGTGTGTGTGTGTGTGTGTGTGTGTGTGTGTGTGTATGTGTGTATGTATGTATAGGGCTGCACGGTTATGGCCAAAATGATAATGACGATTCAATATTGCAATCAGGATTATTCATCATCTTTGGTCAAACATGTTTATTTTTTGCACTTTTTTTTTTAAAACTAGCAGCATATGAATGGATGGATATATACTGCTATTTTTTTCTTCAAAGCACTGTCCCTTCACAGCAGTGCATGACACATTACAAGGGTTAGGGTTAGGGCTAGAATAGAGCAAACGGATGAGTAAAGTGAGGGCACGGTTTAGTAGACTGTGTGAACGGATTGCTAAACTGAGCAAACTGATTAGTGCAATTTTTTTTTTTTTCATACCCTGGCACCAGAGGGGCTCCGTAAAAAGCTAAAGTTTATTTATTTATTTATTTTCTGGAACTGTCATTTTAGTCATCTTTTAATACCTTCTTGCTACTGCAGTCATTCAATCTATGTTTCTTATGTTGTGAGATAGCTCTTACCTTGGGTGGGCTTTCTGATCCAGGATATTCCCTCTGATCCAGTTTATTCCAACGCTGCATCAGTTTAATGACAATAGGCTTGCTGAAGTCCACTAGCTGGAAACCAGTCACATTGGCGCCTCCGTGCATGAACCTTTCCAGAGAAATGTCTTTAAACCCCTAGAAAAAAAAACGTGATTATAAAAAAACAAAACAAAAAAAAGTTATGATCTCTTCCTATTACAAGGAATATTATAGATCTTGTGCCAGCTAATCATACTTATCACACAGATTAGGAACATTATTTATTCCTAGTTAATATGGTGTTGCTTCTAGAAACATGTGAGCCTGATCCTGGACTAATGAAACGTAATTGCTAAAAGTGCTGAGAGCTTTTTCTTGCTTGACCTCGTCTTGCAGCCGTCTTCTTCACGGCCCCAGCGGGAACAAATGAGAGATTAGAGAAGAGGCATTGCTAAAATGACACTTTTAGAGCTGATATCTAAATCTGCAACTTCAACCAAGCAAGAAAATGCAACATATTATGACTCAATGTTGACAGTGGAATCGTGTGACAGTGAAAATCAGGCATATGATTACTTTATTTACTCATTTTTTACATACCTTGCAATTACAAAACATGATAGTGTAAAAATACAGTAAAAGGCCAGTAAATAGCTCTTCAAGAGGTCTTACCAGGTTTGCTATGATGTAGTGGTAGCCTTTTATGTGTTTGCCCACACTGACTGCCTGAAAAATAAGATTAACACAGTGCAATACATTAGAATAATGAAATGCTAAGTAGGCAACATGTCAGTGGTTGAAAAACAATGGTGTTAAACCTTCCATGATACTTTCATTTAGGATATATACATATAAAAATTGACATACACTTAGCATGGGCAGTGGTAGTATGGCCACCTCCCCACATCGAAGTTGTGTGTTCGATCCCTGACCCAGGTGACCACAGTGTTATTGAGCAAGACACAGACACCAACTGACTCTGATGCTGCACCATCATTAGATAAATGAAGTGATCGGTGTAAGGTGCTTTTAGTACATCAGTTAAAAAAAATGCGATTCGGTGAACACTCACCACTTAGCGCTTCATGTTTATCACCTCAGTGCTTCGTGTGTTTTGCTATATATATATATATATATATATATATATATATATTGTTCCTGCTTGTGCATATCGTACATTTATGTGACAAAGCTGTGTGTAGTATGCGAGTGAGAGAGGAGTGCACGAGGAGCGCGCATGCGCGGCAGGAGGAGTATATAAATTGAGGACGGAAGAGAGCATTGGGCAGATGTAGCGAAGAGTGCTGCTGTAATAAATTGGAATACTGAGTGCAAATCTTGCTTCCCAGTTAACACGTTTGTTTAGCTGTGAGTTCCACTCAAGGTGAACATGCAAGGGCTGTTACCCCAAGAGCATCTCTGAACTTGGAAAACAGGATTATATTTAATCATAACTGCATTAAGGGTATAACAATTATTTTCTTTCTTTCAAATATTAATTTTATTAAGTATTATTATTAATTATCAATATTATTTCATGGAGCCACCTGACTCTGGTCTGATCTCTGGACATGCTGACATAAGTGTCTCAATGATCCACAGTTTCATGTTGAAAAGTGGATTGCCTGATGCAACGCCAGGGGAGTAGATGACATTATACTAAATGTACTTTCAAATAGACAGTTTAGATGGGTATTCACACTCTAAAAGATCAAAATCTACGTTTGCGGCATAATATAAAAGAGAAGAGAATAGTATATCAAGAATATACTGCTTATCAGCACCATCTATATACAATACTATTGACTATTTATTGACTATTTCTTTGATAGATTGGATACCTGTGCTCAAAATTCTAAAGACATGTAAAGTAATGTATTGATACCATTATAAGTACAATTAGTAAGTAATACGTTATAGACAAAAATGTCTAATGCCCGAACATATCAGCAGTCACACATACACGTACACGCACACAAACAGAGTGCAGCTGGCAGGGCCTGACAAACAGAGAAGTATGTCTCCGAGCAGGGACGCTAGCCAACACAGACACTGTAAAGCCCGTTGTGACACGAGTTTGTGTCTGTTGTAAACACTAATGTGTGTTTGTGTGTATCTCCGTCTGTCTGTTCACTCACCACAGAGTCCAATTAAAAAGAAGTATGTCTGTTTATAATGTGTATTCTATGGGTACACGTTTCAAAAGTTATGTGTATGGACTTTTTTTTAATAACACAAATCACAAATGAGATATGATTACATATGGGATAAGAATAGAGTTTTGTATTAATGGCGAATGCATGTGTCAGGGCTCTGTGCCAGATTTATGTCAAAGACTGTCAAATATGTATAAAAAAAAGAAATACATACAGAACATTGGAAATAAAGGTAGGTGACAGAATCGATGGGATGTTGCAAAGAAACAGTCAAACTATATACTCGCACATACCCAAATAAAAGTAATTAAAAAAGCAAAAGCAATTAAAAGTAACCATTAAAAAATATTTAATAACATTTCTAAAATGGAGGTGAAGTTATGGTTATTTTCACCCTCCAAAAATAAGGGGAGTAAGGTTTGACCAATATAATGGATTAAATCCATTGTAATACTCGCCCCCTCAAGCAATGTAACAAACACTGCACCATTAGCCTCATTAGTCATCCAGGCAAGGTGCAGATGAGCAAGCTGGATTCCATTCCGTCATAAAGACCAATGAACAAATTATCAGAACAAATTTTTTGAGAAAAAAATAGCTGAGCTATCAAAACAAATTACAGCTCCAAGGCCATGAACCATGTTTGGCATTAGGAACTACGGGCTACATTGAAGAATACGCAACATAACTTTACGAATTACAAACACTGTCAGATCCTTGTACAGCTTTTCTGTACGTGTAGTTTTGACAAAGTGCACTCTCTGTGAGCAATTCCAAACAATAGCTGGTGTGTGACAGTGGTGCTTACTTTCCTCATGTCAATTATGATAGATTCTCTTGATAGCATTGAAGGAACAGTGCCAATCACTGGTGGGAAAACTTGCCATTTTGTTTTGCTGACGACATTAAGCCACTTGCCGGAACTAGAGAACAAAGTGACTAAATAACAAGAATAGATGATGTAGCAAAGGCTTATGGAATTTGACATTCGAGAACAATAACAGCCACAACAACAAAATGACAGCTAAGGGTACATATGACACATCAAGCCAATGACTCTCAATGAGAGCAAAATTGCAAGAGGACCTTGACAATTTTAAATATACAGTATTGGCGCAGCTATCACCGCTGCCTTGATCAGACAACAAGAAACCAAGGCAAGAAAAGTCCATCTCCTTTTTGTAGACTGTTACGCCTTCCTCTATGGATTTGAAGCTGAACAGTGCAATTTTAAAAGGAAGATTGAGGCCTTTGAGATGAAACAATACCGCCATTTACCAAGCATCCCATTCACCGTGCATGGAAACAACAAATCCCCTGAAAATTAGATAAATACACACATTTCCTCTTCAAATGGTGAGAGAGTACAAACTGGTTTTGGCAATGTGAAAGGATCAACACCAACCCTTGCACAAACCACACCTTCAAAGATCTGTGGAAGGAAGGTGAACACGAGGTCTCCCCAGAATTATATAGAAGCACATCACCAACTGCCGGACACCACCAAAGACCAACACAGGAGGAAGGACTGAGTGTATGTGCTATATCTCATCTGCTATGCCTGTGAAGTCCAAGGAATCTTGTAAATTGTCCTGTTTTGTAATCCCTGACTGGTTTATTCTAGAATTGCCTCTTTTCTTATTTCTGAGAACATGCCCTTTCCCTATTTCGAGCTTTTTACACGAATGGACTAACAGTGCAGCTTTATTCACCATGAGGCTACAAGTCACCACTGATGGCCACATTACATTGCTAACCCGCATGTGACTTACAGAAAGATTTATCAAGAAATCTGGGAGATGTGTGATTTAAACATTTAATTGCTAAGGAGACAATCATTAATTTTATATCTGTGAGTGCTCTTCAAAATCCCATCAGCATTATGTTGTCAGAAACATCAAAGAAATGAAAGCAAAGAACATGAAGGGAAAAAAAATGCAGTGAAACGTTAACCTAACCTAAACTTGTCATAATTTATGAATATTTCTGAACAGTCAATGCAAGTTTGCCCTTTGAGAGGCTCCCATTATTTCACACGGGGATCCTGTTATAAAACACACACCAATAAGAATGTTTTATGATAATAACCAAAGCTGTGATAAAAGTGGCAACAAAAGATGGCTGCACTCAGACTTTAACCACTAGTGCTGTATCAAAACGTGCTGAGGTTTTTTTGATTGTTTCGAGCACCCGAGAATGGAATTTCTGAAGCGTGTCTCGGAATGTGATTCATTAGAGGAAAATAATTTCAGTGATAACATGTGAACCCTGGTTTTTGCTGTTCCAAGATGTTTTTATGTGATGGCACATTAATGAACAGACAAGGAATAGGTATACTGTATTATGTTTTGTGGGTTTTTGACCAACTTCTCATGATAAATACATATGTTAAAAAAACACACACACACACAAATTAGATGGTGTATGTGTATATATATCTATACAGTTTTTTTTATCAAGTGACAAATATTTTAATTGCATCAAAGTATTACCAAAATTGTACTTTGTATTACAAAGTGTAGTAATAAGTCAATATTCCATTTTAAAGTGTCAGTAAGGCAAATACACATGTAGCCAAAGGAATGCAGAATGTTTTTTTTCACACTTTCAATGTCACGATCTTTTGTAAAACACTAATTTTGAAGTATCATCCGGTCACTTCCTACCATGGAATGAACCACAAAGTCATCAAACCAGATTACATAAATGAACGATTTTTTTTTCACTTGTTCTCAATAACAATATGAATATACAGTATAGTCTGTCTTTCCCTTTGCCCTGTGCAAGTTGATTGGGTCAGTGATGTCAGTCTTGTGCGAAGTTGTCCATGCCAAGTTTCAAGTTAGTTTTGAATTTTGAACTTTTCTTTTCGTATGTTTTATTCTTTGTTTCTGGTAAGTGTTTATCTTCAATTGACTGATTTTGTCGGGTTATTTTTAGTGACAATTCAATTTTTCTCCTCATGAGTGAGTTCGTGGTGAATTTTAATTATTTAAACAGTCTAGATTCTTATGTTTAACATGATCAACCTCACCTTTCAACATTTCTGATGCATGTTTATTAACTTGACCAGCTCAGATGGGGCTGACAGTGCTCCCTGTAATTTAAATTTTGATATTCATGTGGCATTGTAGCTTATTTTTTCCCCATAAATTTAACAGGGAAAGTGAATGTTTTGTTTCATTCAAGTACGGCATGCTGCCACACGCCGCCTGAAGCTAACAACTAGCTGGCAGACGGTAGTGATACAATGGAACCATCAAAATGAAAAGTGCCATTCCTCCATTAGTGACTCTAATTAATCATGTCCTGGTGACTCTACTGAGCTGGCAACTTGTAAAACATTTTATTATGTGTTAAGGGATTTTACAAGTTAAATAGTGAAATATCACAATATTATAGCGCTCACATTCACACTTACACAGAGTTTAGAGTTCAATGAATCCAAGCTGCTTTGTTTTTAGAGAGAGAGGCAGGTGGACTATCTGAAGAAAGCCTAAACAAGCCAATGTAGAACATGTTTCTTGGGTTAAATGAAAACTCTGGCCTCTATTTTTGTGCCCAGTCCAGGTCTAACGCAAATCACAGTCTAATCAGTGCAGATTCGGAACAGCCTGAGTGTTGGTATAAAAAGGTGTTTTTGCGCCATTGTGGATGTGAACACACTTGATTCGATGGCAATTGAAGCGGCTCCTCTCATTCCCTTTAAAAGCATCGCAGGAGAAGCGCACTGATTGTTCTTGACATGGCGGAAGAAGAAACTGATTTGCTCTAGTCCAGAGGCAGTTTGAAGAACGCATAGTGTGTTAAAAAGTAACTGCATGAAGACCTCCATGGGCGGATGATGTAAAATCGGCCAGGGAGATCACAGATTTGTGCTGTGAAGTGGGAGTTGGAGACCACTTTCCACTGCGATCTTTGGTGGCCGTGCGTGATGATTGTTTGTATATATGGGCCTTGGCTTTTGACCAGTCCAGGGTGTACCCTGCCTTTCGCCCATAGTCAGGTGTGATAGGCTGCGGCTTACCTGTGACTGTAATTCAATTTGACTTTAAATATAGTGTCAATTCATTACAGCAGTTGTCTCACCTGTTCGAGCATGCTCTGTAGTCTCTCCGGCTCCAGGTCAATGACAAACTTCCTCTCTTGACGTCGATCCAGGTCTTCTAAAAGTCGACGGTATCCTGCCTCGTTGAAACTCTCCACACAGATAGCACTCACCTGTGTTAATATTGCAAACAAATTCTTTGGTAGAGAAAAATGGCACGACATCTGATAAAAAGAAAAAAAAAACTGCACACTGAATAACAAAAGTATAGATGACTGTGCTGTCATGCAAGAAACTTTTTATACATGCGTTATATATGTGTTTATTTTCAGCCTTTTCCAGAGCTCAGTCTGTGTTTTTGTGTCTACTTACCTGCCAGCCGTTTTGCCCTGCTCTCTCCATGATTGCCTGCAGAATCGCATAACCTAGACAAAATAATAAAACGGAGAGGGGAAAATGGAACCATGAGCAACAAGAGCTGCTTGAACTGTGAAGCAATTATAGTTTGCCATTTTTTCAAAAAATTGTTAATGCTTAATATTCCCATCAGCGTTTAGAAAATGTTTGATTTCATCACAATTACAACAACACAGTGAGCGCATATTGGCAATATCAGCAAAGTGCCTGCAGGTGTGCTTTAAAATCCAGCAGACTCATCAGCCCATCTCATTTACCGAAGCAATAGCCGAATGTCTTACCCTAGTATCCCTTGCAACAATCCTGTCTTGACCGACACATCAAGTGTATCAGGAGATGATGAGGTGTCAAACGCTATTAGACTGTCAATACTAGGTTTCAATAGACAATTTGATGTTACCGAAGAGTTTCTGTGAAAAGTCAAAAACCTGTCATATATGTGTCATAAAAACTGGCATTCTGGCTCCAACTGGTTCTTCTCAACTGCTACGAGCAGTATACCTTTTTAATGTGTATATATATATATATATATATATATATATATATATATTTATATATATGTGTGTGTAAAGCATAGTTGTGGCTGTAAAACAAAACAAGTTGTTGCTGCCCATTTTCTAGCACATTTCCGGCAGCAGTGCCTATAATATGGAACTAGGCATGGGATATCAGATTCTGATGGTATGATATAACCTTGAGCAAAAATATCATGGTATCACAGTATTGACATTACAGCTCTAAAATATTGCATTTTTAAATATTTTTGCTTTAAAGCCATTTTTTCAATATTAATCCTCTTCCCACATACCTGACTAGGTTTGTTTGGACAGGCAAAAAGTTTGATTGGTTGAGGACCCTCCAGATTGCGAGACTGCTCGCGTTATACTTCAAGCGGTATCACATAAAAGGCTCAGTGAAAGTGGCATGTTTGCCACTTTACCCGCGGGAGTTAGCTTGGCGAAGCAAAAAGTGGACAACAGCAACTGTGATGTGATTGGCTATTGCAGCTGAACAGGATTCACATATGATACACAATGAGAGGAGGCGCACAGTGCAGTTGTTCGCGAAAGGGATACTGAGTAATTTCTCGCATGTGCTTGTGGGAGCTTTAGGGACATTACGGTAAATGAAGCACCTCCTGCTGTCCGTAGCTATAACAGACATGGCGACCTCCGGAGGAGTGCCACCCCCGATGTGATATAATTTAATTATAACTAGACCTACGATTATACTTAAAACATACTTTTGGTCGTTAAGAACACATTTATTTCTAACTCTTTGAAATATAGAATTATTTAATTTATTCTTTTTTTAATGAAAAACAGTCTAAAGCTTACACATTGTCCTTTTAAGATAGACATGGGAGTGACCGGTTTTGACACATTGGGATGGTTTGAAATAACTATGACTTTTTAAATCACAAAATATCACCATTACGGTTATCTGCACATGCCTAAATGGGACCCTTCCTTGGCCAAGTTAGCATGGCTGAAATTTTACACATCTGTTCTTTTGCTGCATTTCCCTTTCATTTTATCCAATTCCCAATCCTGCTAAACACCACTGGATATCAACAGATCCTCATTTATGATCCTATACTATTATTTCCACTCGCTATAATCATCCCCGTCCTCCCACCTCCCTGCATTTCTGACAAACTACCCTTGCCATTTCTTTCCTATCAACTTGTTTGTACCCTGCCCCTCTCATCTCACACCTGTCCTTCATGCTTCCTCTCTTTCTGGCTGTCTTGCCAATTCGACTGACTCTTGTGTTCTGCCTCCCTCTTCACTTTCATCTCTCATCACCAAGGGTACAAACCCAGACAGCCAGGACCAAGGGACAAATACAGACAAGTGCACACACAACACTGTTCTATACCATGGGACAGTGGATCACATCTGACCTTTATTTCTTTTCTGTCTTTTGGAATTGTTCCACAGTTCTTTGAGTGAAAAACAGAATGCTTTGCCCATGTGTATAATACCACAATGAGCTTGAATAGCATTTTGATTGGGTTGATCACTGGCACTTATATGATAGGCATCTATATAAAATGTTGTCTTAAATTATCCATGAATAATAACTCAGAATGATTTAAGATGTTTTTGTTTTTTTTTGCTTCCAGCAAATTCTGAGATGCGCCAAAATTGGGAGGAGTCCCCATAAACAGCGAAAAAGAGGGCTCACTGTTCATGCAAATATCAAACAACTCATCAAAAAACAAGATGAGTTGAAGATTAGATGATCATCTATGCTAAAGCAACTCTTTAAGCCTCCATAGTATCTGATCCCCAAATGTTGGCAAAAATTTGCGACATTGAACGAACCCTGAGGAGATCTAAAGAGCCACTACCCTTGCTGACCGATAGGGGCTTACAGGTTTGTGCATGTACAAATTATTGCTCACACAAACAGACACACAAACAGATATGTAAGTCGGTCTACTACATAACTGGAAGCTCTCAGGACTGTGTCAAATAGACACAATTAAAGCAGAGTCTGTTTGCACATTCTGGGAGAAGTTTTTGTAAGTAAAAATCTGAATTTGATATGCAAGCTGTGATCTATTGAACCTAAGATGAATCGCACAGGTAAAATCAAAGGAGGTGGGGAAAACTTGTATCCATTTTTTTTTCATTTCAGGCACTAAAACTAACAACAATTTAAAAATAAACGGCTTCTGAATAACTTGTCACTTACATAGCACTTTTCCACTTACACTACAATGTCCTCAAAGCTAATTAACCTACTGAGGACTCAGCATCAGGAGCAAATGCGGGTTCAGTATCTCGCTCAAATATTCTTCAACACGGTCGCAATGGCCAGAGATCAAACCCACAACTTCTGGGTTGCAAGACGACCACGCTACCACTGATCCATTCTGTCCTTTGAGTGGCTCGAACCCACTCATGAGGAATCATGCCACAATACTGTTGACAATACTCGTTTCAACTTTGTATTTTAACAGTGCACTTTTTCCAGTATACTGCCCCTATTTTTAAATGTGTGGGACAGTCACAAACAAAAAAAACTTACTCTAGATGAGTTCAATGGAACGAAATAAGGAATGTATGCTGTTGCTGGGTTTTCCCAAAACATTGTTTGACTCAGACACAGGGTCAGTGGACATATTAATCCCTTATCTCATGGCACCATTGTATTTGTATGCATTAGGTGTGTTTGTGGGTTCTCTATTTGCATACCTCTGTCCGTATCGTAGAGAAAGACAAATCGGCTCCAGTCGTAGTGGTCCAAAAGGGATAGCAAAGCTCCTCTGATGGATGGCCGCAGCTGCAGGGTAAACTGGGCTTCTCCTTCGGTGGGGAAGCTAGGTGTCACCAGGCTGATGTGCAGGGCTCCGCAGAATGATGTCAGCGTGTTGACTGAGCGTTTGTCGTAAAGGCCGAATATGGCGAAGACTCCCCGTGAATACTGAGAACAAACTGCGGGGGGAGTCAAAATGGAGGAATGATGGAATGATGAAGGAGATAAAGATCATCAGAAACATTCAATGAGCATACTAACAGTATGATATACATGAAAGTAATCCAAAAGTGTACTGTACATTACAGTACTTTATATTCCATCCAGCTGTAGAATCACATTTACCAAACTTTACATGCGGTGTCATATGCAGGTGCACCAAGTCTACTGTATATTTGAATTTCTTTATATGATTAGTAGAGTATCCAAACATAAAATTAGAGTCAAAAGCAACAACCAATGGTGTCTTGGCACATTTCATATGAGTGCACACGCACACTTAGTTGTGCTACTCACCACACAAATCCTTACAAGTGAGGCAATGCTACATTAGGAAATAAACAGGCTCTCCCCTAGAAGAATTACGAAGAAAGCTAAAATAGGGAATCTGGCCATAACAAGCTTGTCACGTTACTCAAAGGTAAATAAATCATTTATATATTTTGTATTTATGATGTTGTTTAAATGTATAAATGTATATCATATATAAGTAGCACTTCTATACTATTTTGATACCAAATTTAAATATAATTGTACAATTTTGATGTTATTACCTTGGGTTTTACATGCATTAGCTAATTAACATAGGTTTGGATTGCAGCCATATGGTGAATTTGCTTTACGATCCCAACGGCGGGACAGATTAAGTTCGTAAACTGGGGGCCCACTGTATTTAGGAGAAGGTCAGTCTTTCTAAAAATGTATGTACTGTATTTATAAATAAATAGCGGAAATTACTAGCCACTAAATGAAACGTTTGGGGAAGTTACAGTAAACACCAGTACAATAACTTCATATACTTAGGGTTCAAACAAACAAAATACCACCACAAAAAACCTTTTTCACTTTAAAATGATACTGTAAATAATAGGGCTGAAACGAGTCCTCAAATAAATTGAGTACCTTGGTTAAAAAAAAATGGTCAAGGTATTCTTTTTCTCGCCAAAGATACCTACAGTACTTAATTGTGTACCAGTCGGAAAAATTATGTAGCCAATCACAGTAACAATTGTTAATGCTCTGCACAGAAATGGACAGAAACATACAAACAAATTATTCATTTTTCAACTGGGTAAAGCAAAAGGTGTTTTTTTTGTTTTGTTTTTGTGCTCATGATTTTAGACTCTGAGTTTTGAACTTGAGCTGCATTCACCATCATAAGTCACTCCCCACCTTATGATGCACCACTTTGGAGTAAACAGTGATGCTCCATCCTCTCTCTCTTTCTCTCTCTCTCTCTCTCTCTCTCTCTCTCTCTCTCTCTCTCTTCTATGGTTGTCTCCTTTCCTCACTCCTTCTGGGACTCACAGTAATTCCATTATCAGCTCTAAGCCTCAGTGGGGGTAAACAGTGAGGGACATGCAGCTTTGACGCTTCGCCTTGTGGGCAATTAGACAAAGCTGAGGCCCCTGCACCCAGCGGCGATAAGGCAGGGATTTAGTCTTTGATTATGACACGAGCTAAATGCCTTCAATTTAGAGAACTTGCATTGAATGCTCTTAGAATTCTGTACATGCTGAGTCATGGTGCCCTCTAAATTAAGAACAGTCCGATATGTATTTTATATTCATACATCTGTTTTCTCTAGCCGTTTGTCCTCATTAGGCTGGCTGGCATGCTGGTGCCTATCCCGGTTGTCTTTGGGCAAGAGGCGGGGGACACCCTGGACTTATTGCCAGCCAATCGCATGGCACACGGAGACAGACAACTACTCACATTCATACCTAAGGGAAATTTGGCATGTCCAATACACCTGTCATGCATATTTTTTTTAATGCGGGAGGAAGTCGGAGTGCTACATGAGCATGGGAAGGACATGCAAATTCCACACAGGAAAGTCGGGCGAGCTGGAATGAGAACCCAGACTTCTGAAATGTGAGCCAGATGTGGTAACCAGTCTTCCACTCATGCATTTTTTATGTCTCTGTTTTACATAGCTGATATGGATAAATGTTGTTCTTGATTTTTATTTTGAAAGTTTTATATGCAGGTAATCTAAAAAAAAAAAAAAAATGGCTAGAGTGAAAACGACCTTCACACCTGATTATCAGCAAACTGTGAGCGAGCAGACAGTGTGATTGCCAGAAACTTGCAAGGAAAATGCTTGCCATTCATTCATGAAGGCTTTTGGCTGATAAAAGTTGCTTCATAGCAGAGAGAAATGATGTATTCACATTCTCTGTGGGCAAACGACAATCCACATACAATTGCATTTCTTTGACAGCTTTGTTGAGGAAAATGACATTTCCTTGCTCTTAAGTGAATTTAGATGTATTGCGAGGGAAAGCATTTGAACCCAAAAATAAAAAGCGAGTCTCTCTTTCTGAATACTGCTCCCCAGCCAGATTCTAACATTTTAAGGAAACTGTATGAAAGCTATTGGCCTAGATGGAGTTTAGAATTCTCTTTTTCTAGTCCCCTCATAGGTATCAATCAATTCAACAAAAGGAAATGATGTTTGCCTTAACACAAAACGTTTTTTCAAACACAGTGTGCATAGGATTACAGAGTATTTTAAGAAGTACACCTACCCAAAATATATTGAAATCCCAGTATAAGTCATTGTGATGTCACCTGTCTGCTTGCTCATTGATGCAGCTGTTTCTTACTTTTCCTAATGTTCTCCCCGCTGATCCAAATCCGAATTGTTTTACTTGCAGCACAAGCCCCTAAACCAGTGTAAGGCTGCAATGTGCCAGACAGGGGCCTTGTTGCAATAAAACATACACCAAACGTGCCTCATAAGCTTTAATGAGAGGAGGTGAATTTTGGTGGTTCATCAGCATGCACAGCCAACATGTCAGACACACAGGGTTTGTCGGATCTCACTGGTTCTCTTAAAATTACAATGTTTAATTATTTTCCCTTTTTAATTTTGTTCTCTTGTTCCCATGTCTTTGACTGCTTCCTAATGACTTTGCACCATCATCTTTCTTTCTCATTGTATACCGTGAGTCACAAAAAATAAGCCTTGAAATGCACTTTGCGGGTATCTCTTTTTTTGCAGCTGTTGCTCTACAGCACATTTCCTTTTTTTTCCTTTTGTTTATTCAGGAAACCGTGTTTTTAACAGCTCAGCATTTTTTCAGGTGAATAATTGCATTTAGTTAAACAGCAAGGACTCATGAATAAATGTCATAAATATTTACTGTATCTTCTTTGTCGGTGTAGCAATAGACAAAAATGTGCACACATAGTCATCTGAAAACCCACAAGCACCCACAGGATAAACATTTACTGCACAAAGGGAATTATAAAACGGTGTCTGCTATATTTTGTTTCACGTGAGTAAGCAGATGACTGCATATGTGTGAGTCGAGTACCGTACCAAAAATTCATTTAACTAAAGCAAATGTTGTAAGCTGGTAATACTAGGAATCATATTCATCTTTTCCCGATTGTTCTATTAAAGGGTCCGGTTGAGCTGGGATCTCTGGTTTTTGGTGATGTGGCTGGGAACACCTTACTTGGACTGGTCAATCCCAAAGCATATGATCAGATGAGATGAGGCAAGTTGTAGTGAGCCTGCCGGAATGAGCAATGGCCATGATTTAAAACAATACTTGACAAATTTTCGAATTACATATGTAGGCCTACTTGTGGATGAACGAGAAAAGTGATTCGCCTCAGCAGCCAAAATGCATAGTGGCCAGGCGTTTAAGGCAGCTGTTTTGGGGGGAAAAAACAAAACAAAATGAAAAACAAATCCACAATCTCCACTCTACTGTGAAGATTGATGTTTGGTTTCAAATACACAACTGCCATTGATACGATCCATATGAAGACACTTTTTTCCACCTTCAATCCACAATCTATCCAAACTAACAGCTGATGTCACTATCAGTTAGCCTTCACTCATCTGTTTTCTTGTCAGTGCCGGTCATTTGCTTTTTAGAAGAATCACACTGTTGCAAAAGTTACCAAAGTTAAAATTGAAACGTAATATATTAAATATGATCAATATAAGACATTTTTGATAGAAAGGGGGCACACAACACCACCCACCCAAGACTACAAATGCACAAATAATTCACAGTATCTGTTTACCCGTCCATCTTTTTTACCACTTTTCCTTATTAGCAAGAATCGTAAACCAGGCCTGATCCAGCAGAATATGGGCAAAATGTATGGCCTGACATCCAGGTGCCGGTCAACAGCAGGGAAGATAGTTACCATATAAATATATAGGAACAGTTAAAACGGCCATAGTGTAATCTCAAACTGCAGATTGTCATTAGCATTGCAATTAAGACTGATATGATGCACATTGTGCAAGGTCAGAGTACTCCAGTGATGCAACAGAAGCTTAAAATGATTATGCTAAAGCATCTGGCACTCAGCGCCCACACACTTCCATCTCTGACAGTATTATTTCCAAAGTGTGTTGCCATAAAGTTGGCCTTGGACATTTTCTGGATTAATCCACTGCCTCTTGCCGGCCTGACTTTCTTCGTAGCGTTACTTTATTTAGCATTTAATGAGGAAAAATTGTGAGCACTCCACCTCTAAGAGAGTTTATTGGCGTAGTTGTTAGGTGTATAGTGCTTGGGTAGCAATGACTAGTTTTCTCCCTTAGGTTTAACAGTTGCAATAAGCTCTCAGAAGCTTAGAGACTTTTCAGAGAACATATTTAGAGAATGCACTATGAAAACATAAATAAAAGTGTTGATAGGTGTGACTGTATTGTATCTTTTCAGGTTTTACTTTGTATTGTAGGTTAAAAATATTCATTGAAAACCAGTGTTGTTTGTAGTCTTGAATGAGGTACGCATATTCTCTCCGATTGTGTGGTAATTCTCTCTACTGGCTTCAATGCAGGCACTGTATATCGAATTTACTGTTGACTCATGACTCTGAATGGCTGTTTGTTTCTGTGTACGCTTTGTGCCCTGTGGTTGACTCATAACCAATCTTGGTTGATATATTCATTTGCCAGAAGTTACCATGGATATAGGGTCCAGCACCCAGGTAATATGGAAATGAAAAGCAGTCAAGAAGATAATTGAGTTGATAGATGTGTTATAAAGTGGTTCACTATTCAAAACAATATATCATGAAGGCAGGTCTGCCATGAAGGATCTGGGGCCCTGTGTGTATCAAAATCACTTTGGGGCCTCCACATTAATGCCATGTATCGAAACAAAGATTTTCCAGTTCCAGTATGTCAGTCCTAGTCGAACAAAGTGCGTTTAATATTATATGCGAATCGTAACTCCCTGCAGAGACTTACAAAAGAGATGAAGCCACAAATGATCAACTATAGCAATGCAAATTTAATGACACAATAAAAACTTACACAAGTGAACACATCGCGGCACTATGCGGACGATAAACTGTAAAAGTAGAACAATCAATAAGCAGGCAGGGGAGTTCAGCCACCTTATGGATTTCATATTTAATGTTCTCAAATGGAAAGAAGTTACATGGTCAATGAGAAGCAATGTCTTCATAAATTGAGAATGAGTGTTTATTGTCTGTATTACATGGAGTTTACTTGAGGTCATTCAACATTCTGTGTCTCTGCTTTACCTTACCGAAAATATTGTTTGCTACAAGCACACAACACATGGGGGGGTGTTACTTGTTGTCAGTGAAAGAGAAACTGCTGGAAGGCCATTTCTGTAAATGAGGTCTAACAATGGGAAGAGAGTATTTAGCGCAATAGACAAAAGGGGCATCTCTGTGGCTCACTCACAGCTCACAAGGCTAAGGTCTTGTGAGATAGTTATCACTCCATTCACGGACTAAATCACCCATAGGGAGAACGGTGTTGGTTCCCTCGCACTGCACAATAGACACTGGTAAAAGCTATCTATGTATATTTTAGTCAGGTTTTCATAGCTTACTTTTTCTTTCCTGATTTTCACTACATCATCACCAAACGCCCGTTTTAAACTCCAATGATATGTATTCATTGAAAATTGATGAGGTCAAGGTTCCTAGAGACATCAGTTGGTAAGTTATCCTTTTGTCATTTTTTCAGACCAACATAGTCCATCTATCTAGCCAATAGGCCTCGAGAATGTACTTCATCACACACAGGCAGTGTAAGCAGTTGCAAGCAGACAGAAAAATTAGAAAACAAAACAGTGTTCTGCACATTTCAATCACACACACCACAATGACATTTTATTGTCCCTAAATGTTTTTATTTCAGTAATCATCCAGTTCTGGGTGTGGATGTTTGTGTGTGTGTGTGTTTGTGTCTTGTGCCAGGGACCTTAGTTCTCCATGCTGTTATGTTGAAAAATTATATTTACATTTCAGGGCGGCTCAGTGAAAGAGTGGTTAGCACACTCACCCCCCGTGTTAAGGGACCTAAGTTCAAATCTAGCTGGCTCTGGCCTTCCTTTATGGAGTTTGCATGTTCTCCCCAAGCCTGCATGGGTTCATTCAGGGTGTTGCCCTGCCTACTGCCCAAAGTCAGCTGGAATAGTCACCAGTGGGCCTGCCACCCTTTTGAGGATAAGAGGCTAAAAAAAAATAAAAAATAAATGGATGGATGATTGGATTTACGTTGCTCATTTATTGTATTGCTCTAGATTGATTGTTTTGGGTTATTTTACATTGAATAAAGATTTGTTTTTTCAGTGAATGAAAAAAGCATCATATTTGTACGTAGTTTTAGAAATTACTTCCTATGTTCAGAAAATATTGAACAAGCCATTAGTTTTCACTACCGATGCATTAAAACTGGCGATTCAAAGTTTTGAAAACAATCCTATTTTTTATGGTCCCTCCTCTCCGCCAGTTCATGAAAAGCATGCACTTGCCAACTGGTACGTGGTGCAAAAAAGACGGGTACTATTGAATTATGGGACTAACATGATTGTCCTTAGATTCTAAACAAGCTCATTCAACCATACATTTACAGAACAGTTGCCACAAAGGCCACTGAACTGCTTTTTAGTTTGGTCTGTGTGTCCAAATGCAAAGGTGAACATGGAGTCAGCGAGGTGAAGGACGGCTAAAGAAAGATCTCTTGAGTAAAACCGCCAAAGTTCACTTCTTTATTCATTTTGATTATATCTTTCCACTCCACTGCACCTGTTCCAGCAAGCTCCCTTCACTGCTACCTTCTCCTGCAGGCATGCTCCCCCCCGGCAGCATGGAATACACAGTCTAGGAATAGAAGTACTGATTGGGGAAAATGCCGGTCCTCAAGATAAGGGCATCTATCTTTACACTCTTTCGTGTCGTTTCGTTGTCGCAGTTAATTAATATGCTAATAGTTGCTGACATATGGCCCTTTCCCCAATGAAGTCCTTGAGACAGTTAAAAGGGAAGGATATGGTTATTCAAATACTTCTAATTTTCATTAAAATACTAAGTACTAAATCCTAATTAAAGCAAATTTCTTGACCTTCAAATTGTTAAAAGTTGAGAGTTTTAAAAACAATTACAATAAAAATATAATATAACTATCATAAATTATTCTGGTAATGCCATAGACATACTGTTCTGATTGTTTCTTGTAATATTTTACATTGTTAAAAAGTTAATTTTCATAAGCCCATAGACACAATTTATATATATATATATATATATATATATATATATATATATATATATATATATATATATATATATATATATATATATACACACACAAGTAACTGATGTTCATATTAAAGAATATTACTGATAGCTAACCTACTTTGGTACTTTACGCTACAAACTTTGATAATCTTATTTCTTATTTTATTAATAGGCACGAATTAGAGCAGCGCTCCAAATTTTGTTGTATACCTGCTATACAATGAAAAGAGAGGCATTCTCTTCTCTTCTCTTCTCTTCTCTTCTCTTCTCTTCTCTTCTCTTCTCTTCTCTTCTCTTCTCTTCTCTTCTCTTCTCTTCTCTTCTCTTCTCTTCTCTTCTCTTCTCTTCTCACACCCCCTCATCCCCTGAGTTGCCCTTTGTTGTGATCTTAATATGGACATATGTGTCACTAAATGGAAACTTGTGTATTTGGGAGTGGGGTTCTTCCCCACAGGATGAATGGTGCAGAATATATCGTCTCCAAACAAAAAGGCAATCGGTAGACTTTTAGAGTGACCTTTAACAAAAATCTATTCTTCTTTTAATATTGTGCTGCATCATGCTGTAAAGCACAGGACATCAGTGATGCTATCTTTACCTTTGACAAGTTACTTGGTGGGAGTTCTCATAATTAGAGAACAATGAATATAGATTAAGAATAAAGTGTAAAACTTGAAAACAAGAAAAGGGCTGTTGATTGGAAATGGTTTTGTATTCGAGCAACGAGTAAATATTAATCATTTATGGGAAATCTTTTATCTCCACTCACTGCTGGTTAGTGTTACTGGGAAACTGTAACTGCTATTTGTTTAACATGCATGTATGAAAAATCTACATAAGTGCTACAGAAACTGCTTCATCAATGAGGTCTGCAACTACAGAAATACAGTATATCATAGAGAAAGTATAGGGACAGTCATTATGCTGAAGACCTTTCATGTAAATAAGGCATGCTTATCCGTGTATAGCGGTATGTTTCTTCTTTTTACATTTTTCCAATTAATTGATATTATTTTCAAGCTTGTTAACCCATGGTTTCTAAAATGTAGGTTTGAGTCTGGAATGCTTTATATTTTTTATTACCAATATGAAAAATTGTTTCAAGGTCCAGGTCTGTGTGCGCGTGTGTGTGTATGAAACAATGACTAGGAACCCTAATTTGACACGTAAGCTTTTTACCCTGTAACCCAGTCAACTTTAAGCGCCACTAACAGTAGCTCAGATCTCGAAGACCTTTTCCTGTATGAGCGGCCATTCATCACACATATGCCCTGCTGATATCGAAACCATTCATCACTGCAGACAGGTAGATGGGAGAGTAAGCAGAGCAGGGTGCCCACTTGACTCATGCAGTATGTAGGTAGTCTGATGTGCTCGTCCTCCAAAGGGACAGTCACACTTTCCCATCTTGGCAAGCGAGTCTCTCCTGTGGTATGATTTTTCATTTAAGCTATCAGCTTTGTCATCTTGCATGAAACTTTAGGTATGCGCATCTTGTCAACTCCACGTTGCTCCATGGCAGCCCAGACCATCCTCTTCTGTCCGTGTATTTTTTTTAAGTCATCATACATGGAATATGCTTGATATAAAGCAAAGTAAGGCTTTAAAGCTAATGTCTCATAGCGATTATACAATATGTAACGTTGACTTTTTGATGAGTGTGTGACAAGCAAACAGGCATACAGAGCCCTCCGAATTTGGCCACTTATCAACTAATTTCAGATGTTAATGCAGCAGTGAGAGCTTGGCTAAGCCTCTGTTGCCAGAGGTGGTGGTGCAGCTGGTGCCCCTTTCATGGGAAAACAAAATAGCTCAGTTTATCACACTCGGCTCACGTAAATCGGAGACTCAAGGTGACTGCTTCCACTTCCTCCGTAAAGCAGTCATGTTTTGTCAAATCTTGGAAGTTATGAGAGCGGATGAATCCATACATCAAAACCAAGCGCTACCTCTACTGTACGGGCGTGTTGTGTGTCTATGCATGCCGTCCTTTGCGTCTTGTAACTCATGGACTACAAGACTCTTTTCAAATGGCGTTTCCCGGTTTATTAAAACAATCTTCATAGTACGTGTGTGACACACACATGCTCAACAACTGGTGTTTGTGTGCAAGCGTAGAGGCGATCCACAGTGATTGAATACACGAGATGAACAGCTGAGTAATTTAACAGAGGGGATGACATCTCAACACTCGTTTCACCTGCGGTCTCACTTCTCCACTCATTTGTTAATCCTCATTTTTCCCCATGTCTTATTGGTCCCCCCAACACACTATGTTATATCCTTTAGCCTCGTAACCCTGCGCTTGTTCTTCTAGACTATTCCATTTAATTTGACATGTTTTGATTCATTCAGCTCGAATTCAATTCTCCTCGAAAGGAGACGGAACCTGCTGTAACTGCTGTGAGGTAGAGGCGGTTCGCTCATGAATGCACAAGTGGCGGTTTGATCACTCAGGCTTGTGTTCTTGTATTGAAGTGTCCTTCAGCAAGAGTCCAAATATGCCTCGGTGACAAGGTTGTGCATATCTTCATGATTTATTATTTCTCAAAATATTTCAAATTTAAGTCATCTATGCCCCTCTTCTGTTTCAGGAGGTATTAAAATGTTGAGAAACATATTACAACAAATGAATAAACAACATGTACTTTAAAACAGGGGATTGCATTTTTTCAATCAGCCTCTCTTTATTTAGAAAGAGTTTTTTTTTTTTTTTTAATGAGTGTACTTCTAGGCTGCAACAGGCAGACACCTGTGAATATATTTAATAGATACACAGTCAAGAGCTCCATCAAAATTCTACATTCAGTCAGTCACAAAGGCATTATTTAAACAATAAGTTTGTCCTTGTGCTTGCAGTTTGTTGTGGTTCCTTGTTTGCAGTTTTGCTGTGGTGCGAGCTGTGTTCTACTCTGGAGGGAAAATAAATTTGCTTGCTCTACAAAGTCGTTGATGTTTTAACAAACGACATGGAAAAATATTAAGAGAGCAATATTTGAACCAATCGTTTCAATCAACTTACCACTGAAAAATAACTGTCCCATATTTAATTAGACAGTGTATCAACAATATCAGTGTATATCAATGGCATCTGATTCCCTGAGGGAAAAAAAAAAAAAAAAAACATCAAGATTTAACCATCAAGAGTTTGAACATACTCTACAAAATAACATACCCTGCACAGCGGTGTTTTGGCCAGTTTTGAGCAGTCACTAAGACATAGGATGTGCGGTACAATGCTGTTGTATGCCATAGTGTAGATCATTTAGGTTTCTGTTTCCTTTCTTGAGAGTGGAAAAAAATACTTTTGATTTGGCGTTGGCTGGGAATTGTAGCCAGTCTGTGAGCCTCCAAAATAGGTCTTTGAAAAGCTTCACTTCATACAGTGAAAATTGTTCGAATGATCATTTCATAAACCATATCTGATTTGTGCATTCTTACAAGGAACACATTAATGTCATCTAAGATATGAACACATTCTTTATGGAACTGCTGTGGAAAGGAGGGTTGTGGTATTTTTTTTATTGATTTATGAAGGTCATATGCCATTACTTCCATTTATCCCTAGTAGATTTGAAAAAAGTACAACATTATGCCATGATCAATTCTCACAAAAATAAACATGCATATGCACACTTCATACTGTATGTCAAAAATTACATAACATTCACCCCAGGAGGGATTTTATAGACCTCTTTAAGGTTTTTTCACTTCATAAAGACCTTATTCAAAGTGAATGGGACACATTGCCTATTGTGACATGGATACTTCAATATTGTGTCAGTGAGCATTGTTATCCTTGAAAAAGTAGGATTTTTTTGAAAAATACACTTGCCATATTTATTTCCCCTCTGTGGGCCGTCACCTTATATTGGCAGAGAAGTTTGCGTGTCCCAATGATCCTAGTACCTATCTTGCCCGGGGCTTCATGCTCCTGGGAAAGTCACCCATGGCAAACAGGTCCTAGGTGAGGTGACCCGACTGAGCACAGATAGACCCTTAATGAAGAATAACAATACATGTAGGTGGGGCTCGCTGGTGAGCGCCTGGTGCCCAGGCCGGCACCCATGGGTTTGGGCCGGGCTTAGCCCGAAGCTGTAACGTGGGTCCCCCTTCCCATTGGCTCACCACTAACTCCAGCACAGGAGCCGAAGCTGGTGTGTGAGTTGATATAATCGTATTCGCTTCCACACACAGCTTGCCCGTGTTGAGTTGTGCAGCGCAGTGGTGGGCATGCTAATTGCCACATGGCTCAATGTCTGTAAATTGGGGTAGACAAGAGGGTAGCCACCCTCCACCTTCGTGTCGGGGGGCGGGTCCTGACGAATTCTCGACAACAAATACCAAGTTGAAACATAGGGGTCTCCATATATGCACATGGAACCAGAACACCCTAGCCCGCAGTTCGATGATCTACTTTGTCTTCGTGTCATGGATTTGTGGCCGCGTGTTTTGGACACTTGGGTGAACGAAGGGGCGGAGATGTCAGCTGATAACCAACTGGTGATGTAGTCCTGGAAGACCAGAATTAATCATGAGGGTCTGCTGGGAACTTTTGGCAGGGATCCCTGTCAGAAGGAATCTCTACTATCACCTCTGGCAGAATTTCTCCCATGTCCTGGAGGAAGTGGGGGATAATGAGTCCGAGGAGACCAAGTTCTGCGCCTTCATTGTTGAGACGGCAGACCAGAGTTGTGACCATAAGGTGGTCGGTGCCAGTCGTGGTGGCAATTCCTGAACTTGCTGGTGTCCAACTACAGGTTTGGGAATTGCCGCCAAGCTGGAGAATATGATGAAGGAATGCTGTCAATCTGAAGAAGGAGTTCTATTGGGCTTTTTTGGCCTGTGGGACTCCAGAGGCAGCTGACAGGTGCCAACTGGCCAAGCGGAGTGCAGATTCTGGGGTCGGCGAGGCAAAACTCAGGTGTGGGAGGAGTTTGGTGAGACCGTGGAAGCGACTTCGGGGCGGTCGTACAGGCTACCAAACCTCTTGATATGGGCTGACCCTGTACCACCCATGTCAGTTTGGTCCGCATTGCCGACCGTAAGTAAAGGACCCCAAGGCTGTCCTTTGTCACAGACTCTGTTCATTACTTTTATGGACAGAATTTGTAGGACCAGTCAAAGCTTTGTAGAGGTCTGGTTTGGGGTTCTCAGCATTGCATCTCTGCTTTTTGTGGTGCAGTTGGCTTTTTGAGGCCATGACCTCCAACTCTCTCTGGAGCGGTTTGCAGCCAAGTCTGAAGCCGCTGGGATGGAAATCAGCACCTTCAAATCTGAGACCATGGTCCTCTGTCGTGAGTGCCCTCTCCAGATCGAGGAAGGGGTCCTACCCTAAGTGGAAGGGTTTCTTGGAGTGTGAATAGAATGGAATGGGAGGTTAACAGGCAGATTGGTGCAGCATCCGCTGTCACAGTGAAGAGAGAGCTAAGCCAGAGGTGAAGCTCTCAATTTAATAGTTGATCTATGTTCCTGCCCTCACCTATGGCCACAACCTGTGGGTCATGACCGAGAGAACAAAATCGCAGATACAAGCGGCCAAAAATCGTTTCCTCCACAGGGTGTCCGTGCTCTCCTTTTGCGATAGGTTGAGAAACTCGGTCAACCAGGAGGAGCTCAGGGTCGAGCGGCTGCTTCTCCGCATCGAGAGGAGCCAGTTCAGGTGGTTCGAGCATCGGGCATGGTTAGGATGCCCCCAGATGCCTCCCAGGTGAGGTGTTCTGGGCATGTCCCACCGGGAGGAGGCCCCAGGGATGACCCAGGACACGCTGGAGGGACCATGTCTCTCAGCTGGCCTGGGAATGCTTAGGGATTCTTCCGGAGGAGCTGGACGAAATTGCCGTAGAGAGTAAAGTCTGTCTTTCCGTGCTCAGGTTGGTGCCCCTGTGACCTGTCCCTAGATAAAGCAGCAACTAATGAATGGGTGGATATGTTATCTCCCTTAATGTTCCGAAAAATTAATAGAAAATGTCATATCATCACTTTTCTGTCAATCATCTCACAGTCCAATAATAGTTTTTAGTCTGACAAGACCATTGGTGCTCGTCCCGTAACACTTACAAAACGATTATTATGAGTTTGTCGCTGATGTCAGGGTTCAACAACAGAGCTACTAAGAATTTCTGTGAAAAGTAAAAAAAAACCCCCAACTCTTCTGTCATAGAATACTATATTCAGTTTGTCCCTGCGTTTCCGCTCCTGGGAGTGTAGTTACACTTTCTGCTCCCAGGGGAATCTACACACAGGCGTGCACACATACACACACCCACACACACACACACACACACGCTGGAAGGCAGCAGTGCATTGAACAGTCTGTACTTTTCCCCAAGCACAGAGACGACCACTGCTAATGAATGCTAATCACATTCCAATTAATTCTTCCAAACTAATGTAGTCAGGTGCAATTCCATATGAAAGTGCAATCCTCTCAGTTTGGCTACTTGGAAGAGTTAATCAAAACATGGACTGGTAATCCTATCTTGTTCACATGGATCCATTCAATGCTCACTCACTACAGTGCACACATCCACTCCATCCTCATCTTGGGATAAGCCTGGTTTTGTTCAAGAATAGAAAGAACCCTTCATTTCCCACCGGAGGGATCCTGGGGGCTACTATGGATTCATAGTCATCCATCCGCTTACTGCGCTTTGATAATGATTGGAGCTAGAAACAAGTCACACTTACATTTGTGTCATCTTTAAATTTTGTGTCAATATGATATCTCGCATTTGGCTTTATTGTATTCCTTCAGTTGGGAATTTATGACATTTTTTACTCAGGTTTTTGGTCATTGAAATATTTTCATTTGAACTGCAAGTGTCAGTAATGTGCTTTTAAGGGGTAACGTGGGCTGTTTTTTTGACAAAAAAGGGTGACTACTTTGAATAATCTAAGTTGTTTTGATGAACATTTGTTTTAGTTTATTAAAAATATCAATACATTTTTCTTCGTAAAATCGATAACTGTGAAGACAGTAACTACAGAGGGCAGCTTGAATGAGTGTGGGCTGGGAGTTGTAATCAGTAGTGTTCCAACTCAACTTCTCAGCCACTTCTGAGATGTCCTTGAACACGGCACTCTGTGTTTTATTGGATTGCTCAGACCAGTGCAAAAAAAGACCGTGAAGGCTGCGCAGAAAAGCTTAAAGTGAATAAATGAATGGCAGTTGCAAGAAATCACAGTTACAAACATGCATGAAGAAAGTAAAGTATTTAACTTCAATGAAGTATTCCTTATCATCATTACTACCTAATAGCCCAACGATTTGGATGATTGTTCTACAGCTGTTTACCATATTTTAAGCCAATAAATCTCATTATAAGGTGCATAATTGAACATTAAAGGACCTAAATCAGGAATGTCAAAAGTGTGGCCCAGATCCAGCCTGCGACGAGGTTAAATCCGGTCTGAACGATGATTTCATGAAGCTTTACTAAATAAATAAATTAATGAATAAATAATATGATCAAACCCACTCAGTCTGTCTATAATAGTGTAATGCCCTTGGGTGTGTTAAAGGATTCTATCAGTCATGAAAATAAAATAGAAAAAACATGGTTAACAAGCTGCTGTTTGCTTTAACTCATGCTTGTGCTCAATAATAACAATTTTAACTCTTAGTCGTCCTACGCAGTCTTCCTCATGCCTAACAACAATGCCTATTACAATACACAAATTATTACTTTTACAAGCAAACCCAAGATCAGCACTGCAACTTATGAGCAACCATTTGCCATGCTTGAGCCAAATAGCTTGCTGATCGCTTCCATGCCAGAAAATGGAACATTCACGTTAGCATTAGCATCTAACTTTGTCGTGTTACTGCTCAGTGCAGGTAAACTCCTTCGATCGCCCCCAAGAGATTCACAATGGGCAAGGGGTCGCACCCTGGACCTTTACCAGGCATTCGGCTAGGCTCCATGATGTATTATAAACAATATGACTTTTCTTTTAAAAATGTAATTTATTGACAGCTCAGCAGCTAGCACATAACACTAGTATATTTGACCTGATGTCATGATTTTATTTTTTTTTTCTCGAGTCTTTTACTGTTTTCTGTTTTCATTATGTGGGTAGCACGCAGTTTCCAAAATGAGACACTATAACTCCATTGTTTTCTGTTCAAGTCTTTGCAATTCATTGCACTCCTTGTAATGGTTGTACAACCACAGGCATTTTCTTTCCTCTGGACAGTGTTTTAGAGTGTTTATTTGTTTATTATACAAAATATGCATTTTGAATAAATGGTTAGGTGTATGAATAAGTTCCCATCAAATCAATGCAACTTAACGAAAATGGTACTTGTGATACATGGCAACCAAAAAGATATTTTACTTCAACTTTTATATGTATCTTTTATTTACTTTTCAACATTAGATTTAAAATTGCATATTCACATACCATAGGTGAAGTAACACAAAAAAGTATCTGGGCCCTATTTCCATGCAGAGTGAAAGTCTAGCACTATCCAGTGTAAGTGTGCACATGAGTTTTCTCCTTTGCTATTTTATTTGCACATGGTAAAAATGAGCATAATAAGGGTTTGCGTCATTGTGCATCATAATGGGACTACCTTTGTCATCTCTTTTATTCAAGCTAATATTTGATGCTAACAAAATTTAAAGGAACACCCATTTATATTAAAACTAATAAAATGCAATTAATAATCGGTGTTTGAATGTGCACATATGTACCGTGATGGTTTTTCCAATAATAATATGAAAACTAATAAAGCAAACACACACATTTTATCAACAGTAATGTGAGCACTAGTGCGTGTGCTATTAAAACATTTTAAAATGATCCATCCATCAATGATTTGAATGTGTCCAGTAAATTTATTTCTACAATAATTCAGAGGTATTGTCCCACACAGTTGACACATTTATGAACAAAATATGATGACAATCCACTGCTGCTGTGTTCAGAATCCGTCAACCTTCCCCTCCATCTAATCCACACAAATTGCATTAACACCACCTGCGCCACAACACAGACCACCTTTTAGGTAGTCTTAAATCAAGTCTACTCTTTGAAACCAAATTAGCAGTTGCGCCATGGGCTGAGTACCTCTGCATCTGCCCAGTGAGATGCAGCCAATCTACTCAATTTACTAACGGGCTAAGATAGAATTGTATTGGCACAAGAATTAAGACACATCTGTTTTTAAACTGACAATTTACCCAATTTTTGCTTTTGTTTTAGCAAGTAAGCTACAGAGTGTCATCGTGATTATGTTCCTCATAAGAGAGATCTTTTTTTTTTTTAATGACTAAAGGCTAAATTTACTACCGAGGATTACCTAATTTCTCAAGATATTCCAAACGTTTTCGTACAAAATATCATGTTGTTATCTTGACTTAGGCGTGCAGGGAGCCGGAGCATGTCTCAACTGAGTTTGAGAGCAGTGACCTCGATGGCTGACCACTTGTTTAAAGGGCTCATATGAAGACAAAAATATTTCATGAGTACGTTTAAATACTCATTGAGGCCTCCTTTTTTGTGTGTGATTTTTTTTGCATGAATAGAGAGGGTCACTTCCGGTGATGATGTAACCAGGGTTTTTTTTTTTTTTTAACATAGTAAACCTGTTTGCGCAAGTTCTCTTTCTATCACAATTGTGGATTTAAACGATGTTTAACTTTTTGATGCGTAGAAGACTAGCAACATCATTACACACACATATTTGAACGAGGTGCGTTTGTGGCGCTCGTTAGAAGAATTTTTTCAGAAGATTTTAGTAATAAAAATTAGATGGAAAAAGAACGCCAATAAGAAAAAAACACTATGGTGTTTAGTACTTTAGTACTTGTGACATCACTGCAAAAGAGCTGAGCTTTATTGGGCACCCCTGCACTACTGTATTAGTGGGGGTAAGATGTACTAGACAGAACATTTGTTTAAAATGGTGTTGGTATCACAGGCCACTCTGCTTGTATCTCACAATACTCGTATGTATAGGAGTCTGTACTCACAAATTTAAAACTGAAAGTGTACACTTTCTCTTTTTCCCATGAGAGCTCTCAGGAATAAAGTAGATATGAAGATTGCATGCACATTTAAAAGGGAGTCTGCAATGTCAAATTCCAAGGACTATCCAAGGCTCCATTATAACATAAGTTATGTCACCCTTGGGACTTAGATTTCTGCAAGCCGACAGTCACAAACAAACACAATATAACTGTAGGCACAAATCTTTGTATGTGATCATATTTTGGGTGGACAAGCGGGATGTTAATAAATGATATGACTGATATTTGGAAACAGACACGCACAGGGAAATACTACAGTGCTGTCTTTACAATGGATGGAAGCAAATACCCTATGTTGGTAGAATTAATGAAGAAGAGATATACATGGAAGGTTTGTAACTAACGACGACAGATACCACACACTAAAGCACATAACTGGTAATGCTTTTTTTTTATTTCATTTTTTTTACTAGATAGCATTAAAAATAAGCCGCAGCCTACCATTTATTCGGAGGATTCTTTGTTTTTGTTTTTTTTTGGCCACTGCTCAAAAAGATTATATCATACTGTTTGTTAAACTGGTGATGGATATTTATTAGATGGTTCAGTGTGAAAAAAGTGCAAATTAAGTCTTGGTTTCAAATGTTTCTCTCTATCCAGCTGTTCTTTTTCTGCACAGCTTCCACACTGTAAACTGAAGCCTCTCCCAGTTTACTGGGTGAGAGGTGGGCCATACCCTGGCCTAATTGCTAGCCAATTGCACAGCACATATAGTTTCACACACACATGCACATCTACGACAATACACAATGTGTTGCTGGGGAGGGAGGGGTCTACATTGCTGGGCGTTACCAGAAGAATGCAGTCCATCGGTTTTGACAGCCTGTTCGTCAGTCCGTCACTAATTTATACCTTTTTGCTGATGGACCGTCAAATGATGAGAACACTTTCTGAAACAACGGACTAAGCATGACGGATTGGTCGGTTTCATACGTCATTTTCATTCGTCATTCTAATTGTCAGCTGTCACCCCACAAATCCATCGTTTCACTAGCTGATGGTTGGGAATATGGGAGCATGAAAGAGACTATGCAAAGAATTCACAAACTTGCCCTCAGAGCTACTGTACTTGATTACTGACTGAGCATATTAATTACTGACTATGAGTATAGAGATGCAGCAGTATGATTCATTATGCTACCACACAGCACAGTGTGTTCAGAGTGAAAATATCAATAATATGTTAAGTACACATTACTTTCACCTCTTAATGTTTGCTCAAAATGCCTAGGATCACATTGTACAGGTAGGAACAAGCTCAAAGTTAAAATCAGTGTTTGGAAATAAGACAAAACATTTTTGTATTATTTTGATTTTTAAATATGATTTGAATGAATAGGTCGCTTGCACATAGCATACTGGGATGACTTTGTGTGCTCGTGTGCCAACAAGAAGCACTTTTCGACTTTGCAAGGCCTTCACAGCACTTCAGAAATGATTGATTCATGTACCTTTGACGTAGAATAAGGAAAGTTCCTTATCTGGCCTGCAATTGGCTGGCAAACAGCTCAGGCTGTCCCCCGCCTACTGCTCAAAGACAGCTAGGATAGGTACCAGCAAGCCTGTGACCCTAGTGAGGATAAGCGGCTACAGAAAAGCGATGGATAGACTTCCTTATTTTGCTCAAGGTGTCGCTTGGCATGGTCACAATGGCTGAGGATTAAACCCACTAACTGTCGGTTGTGAGACAAATACTTTACCACTGAGCTACCCAACAAACATGGACACACTCGCTTTTTTTTTCTTCTCTTTTTTAACTTTTTACTACAAATACAATGCTAACCTATTCTATATGACACAAAGCAGTCCATTCGAATCGTGTAGCATCTCTCCTCTCCAGATCTAATCAGCCACTCTCTCTCCCCAGACAACTGTTCTGATGATATTACCTTCCCATATGGAGAATATTACTCTAGTAAGCCATCTGTACTATCATCCCATCATCCCCTCCGGCGTGCGGCCATGTGTGCGGGACTATGTGTGCGAGGGAGCGAGCCTGTGGGAGGATGGGTGAGGGAACGAGACACCGTGTGTGTCAATAGGTGTGTGATTGAGTGTCTGAGTCAGGGAGAATTTTACTGTTTGTTAAATTCCATGTCCCTGTAATCTGGTCATGATAAAACACTAATAATCCCCCCCCTTTCATTAGTTTGCTTGATGATCTTTCAAAGAGATGTTGTCACATTCTCAAAAATAAAATTACTCAAATTAGATAATACTGTACACAACACAGTATCACTGAGGAAACATGAGGATTATCCTGGTTTGAACATGGCTAACTTTTTTACCAGGTATCCAAAAAGATAACTGCGCCAAAATGATGACAATAAGTTCTGTAAATGAGCGTGACAAGTTCATGTTGGACCCACATCCAGGTTGATATTAAGGTCATATACCGGGTCTCGTTTAATTTTTCAGTAGTATCTAATAAGTGTAATACAGTGATACAATATTACCATGTTTTTTTCTCACTTATGTCTATTTCCAAAGTAGCCTTTCAAATAAAAGTGCCTAGTTAATATTGTGTAATTGGTGTTAATGGAGGGCTTCCTGAAGTACATGATCATTAGGAAGAGCATTTGCTGCCAGACATATGGACACAGACGGGCTGGAAATAGAAGTCTTGCCAGCATACTTTATTTTTTTTTTATTTTTATGAAGACTACCCCAATCAGTGACCTTTGTGTCCGTTAGAGAAAATTAGAGGCTGCATGAAAAACAACAGCAGTGCATGGGTTCCTTTAGGCACTTGGTGAACCCATTTAGTCAACAGCCTCTGGTGACTCCTCCAACTAAAAGGGCCCCAGATGGGATGAAATTTGACCTTGTTTTGAACTCTTTCCACACTGCCATGAGGTAAAGTGGATGCTCAGATAGTTTTTATTTACCAACTTATAACCTCTTTAAATGGAGGCCTGATATGTATACAGTGTTCCCTCATTTTTTGCGATTAATGGGAACCGAAACCCTCCCGGGAAGAGTGAAATTAAGAAGTAAGACCCCCCCCCCCCCCCCCCCTTTTCCACCCCTCAGGAATTTTCACACAACTGTATGTCGGTACTAAATGTTTTTTTTAAATGTGAAACATATTTATACTTCACTTTTTTAAGACAAAGATTACTGCAGTACACATTTACTTAAATCTTATAGATTTACACAGTAACTGTAACTTTCCATGTTTTGGCTGTAGTCAAGAAATCTGCAGGGGGCTAGTTGCCCTCGGATTAAAGCCCTCAGCACCGATCTCTTCCAGCCGCAATTATGCGTGAACTATAGTCGGAGTAAAGACGGTAGAGTACAGTTCTCAACTGACTGGCCGGGCAAGCTGTTAATCAGCTCACAGACACTCCAGCAAGACACGGCCACTCCTACAAGACCCGTGATAGGCTCCAAGCGTGACTATCGACCAATGAGGAGTAGATTACAACTCCTGCCCTCATTGCGACTGAAGTTTCAGTGCGGCTGAAAGAGATTGGTGAGGAGGAAAGAAAGCTTTGGAATCCTGTTAAATCTTGTGATAAATTGGAATTTCATGAGTAAACTCAATGATCATATATATATATATATATATATATATATATATATATATATATATATATATATATATATATATATATATATATATATATATACATTTACTATGTTGAAGTATACCTGCTTTGTAAACTGTGTAAACTTAATCCAGAAGCATACAGGACATTGAAGTAAACGGACAGTCAACAGGACCGTAGCGCACATTGTAAGCTTGAACAGGGAAACCTGACGTGGAGAACTAGATGGACTATTATAACTAACTTGCAGGCTTGACACATAAAGATACTAGGAAAACAGCTTGACGTGACAGCTTGAAAGCTTGACGTGATGTTTCGACAATGTGTCACTGAGAACCGAAAGCTTAAATACTGTCAGACATCAATCTTTATGAAATAATGATGCAAACTAAATAAATATAGCAACTGCATGGCAATTGATACATCAAGGAACAAACCCGTAAGAACCGGCCAAAACAGTGAATACGGGACCCTACATGACCATAGCAACTGCATAGCAATTGACACACCTGCCGTGTCTCTTTAACATTAGTCAGGGAGGTCATCTTTGAAATGTGCAAATTCTGTCTCAACACCTTATCTAAAATTAATGACATGCCCAATTAGTTAATGATGTTGCAGTTGTAGATACGTTTGCCTGGTGAACATGTTGACCATGCTTCCAGAACTCAGAAACTATTGCTTTCGCCACAATTCATCAACTTAAGCAGGTGTCTTCTCTCCTTTTTTTTGCAACTCCTGGGATAGCAAATCAAGTTAAAATGGAGGCCCAATGAGACATTCAGGAGAGATGACTACTTAAGTTCATATTTGATCTTGTTTTGCCTTGACACGTTTCAGAATGATTAGAAAAAAAGGCTTGGAGTCTCCTTGTGGGGCCGCCCAGCGTAAGGTGGTACTGTGCCTTACATATGCTTCAAGGAGACTGGGGAAAACCTACTGGGCTGCTGCCAAGGCAAAAACACACACTAGTCATCAATTATTCAAATCTATCAGGATCGCATACAATCGTAAATATCCCCCAGATAGGTAAGTCGAGGCTGCTATCGTATGCGGTTTGTATAACGATACAAGTATATGTATCCTGTGAAGATAAGAAGGGAAACAAAGACAGCTGCGGGGTACAAATAGAAGCGTCCATCCATCACTGTCTGAAAGGCCCAATTGATTATTGCGCCTGCATTCACGTGTGTGTGGTACACACGCTCTTTGACGCACTCCACTTCCACAGTGAGAGGAGGTTAGAGTGCGAGTGGGCAAACTGTGATATACACAGACAGACACAGACAGGTGAACCAGCAGGTTCAAAGAGATAAATACCAATGCTGTCCAGTAGACGCTGACCTATAAGCAAACACGCAAACACGTCTGTAGCCGCTCAGCAGCCATCTCTCTGCCTCGCATACACGTTCGAAGACAAGTGCATGCATCTGTGCTTGTGTGCACTCACTCTCCCGCTGCCTCTCTGGGCATCTGCCCCCTGTGATAATCACCAGAGATTGCATAATTAATTGTTTTCTTTCTATTTCCATGAAAGCATTCCTCTCTTCATGAAAGCACTGGCCCTTCTCTGATAGATTTAATAGCTTTTTGCTTCCTACTCTGTCTCCCTGTGTTTGTAAGTATGATGAATTACCTGGCGGTTACCAAAGAATCTATTACCCCTGCGGAATAGCAATGGGCCATTAGGGATGCAATGCTTTAAGGCTGACTCTGCCTTTGAGGGTTGTGCCGTCGTGATATCAATGAGTACACATTGCGCTGTTGTGGTGTGTGTTGTTAAGCTTTAACATGCCCTGAAAACATAATGTAAATTGTGAAAGCAGCCGTCAGGAGTTGTGTATGTCTGTGTGTTTGTGTATGTGTGTGCGCGTGCACGTGCGTGTGTGTGGTAAAGGTCATGCTTCTCATCTCTAAACGTGTGGCACCATGTGACACTTATCAATATTAACTAATGCCCTTACTTTCATCACATCATAAATAACAAACCAGGACACTGCAAGTTTGCAATAAAATGCAATAAGTTCTCTCAAACAAAAAAATGCGAGTCAACCTGTTGACTGGTAATTGTGTTGAAGTTTTTTCTAATGCTAAATGCTATCTTGAATAACATCTCAACAGCACCAAACAAGTCAATGCACCCACCATTATGTTGTGCCGATGTAGTAACATTTGTGTCCTTTGCCACTTTGCGTTGACATGCGGCTGTTCTGATTTTGGTTTATGAAATGAATAAATGTTTCACCTTAACCCCAGCTAGGCCAAGGCGATATATTGACTTTTTCGATTAAATACATTTTTTTGTTGTTGTGAGGATTTTAAAAATAACAGAATCGATATTTTCCACCCATTTGCTGCAGTGCAACTTGCCCCCATGAGCTACCGCATTCCTTTTGTTCCTTTCACTCAGGCCAAACAGAAGGCAAGCACAACATGGCTTCAGCTAAAGCAAACTGTTTATTTCTTAAGTACAGGAGTTGTAATGACAGTGGTTTTAGAGTCGTTTGGGTTTGCGACGACAGACGTGGAGCAAGTACCACCGCAAGGTTTGTTCGAAGCCCATTACAATAAAAGACAGTAGCACAACAAACTTATTTTGCAAACTAAAACAAAGACAACCATCTGAGAAAATCTCAAGCTTTGCAAGGGGAACAAGATTGCGGCAACCAACAAACTACTGCTAAAAATAGCATGTTTCGGTTGGGATTGTTTTTGTGGCTTTTGGGGTTTCTGTTGTGGGGTTTTCGTTTCTGTTCCCCTAGGGTCTTCCTTTTCTGTGTTGTTCTCGTTAGTATGATTTTGTCCACCTGTCTGAGCTTACCTGCCCCGGGTTATAGGGTCATTGTCTAACGTCGTTGTTTTTGTTGTCCGATGCCATTGCCTTTTCCAGTTCCAAGTTTCCTTTGTCTCCCAGTCGCTGTCCTCCTGACGTTACCCCGTGAGTTTAGCTTCTATTTCGAGTTTTGCTTTGTTACTTTACCCTCCCTTCAGTTCGTGATGGAGTTTTCTCTTATTTTTATTAAATCTCTATTTTTGAGCTCCAACTCAACTCCAACTCTAACTCCAACCAAGCCGGCTTCCCCTGCATTTGTGGGTCCACATTTCCCACACCACCATGCCTTACAACCATCATAAAAAAAAAGCACTTTACCGAGGAGTCCTTCACGCAAGGAGGCACGTATGATGAGAAAGAGGCACAATGGAGAGAGATCACAGAAATGTCCGTGTTGTACATCACAAAAGTAAACACGTATTTCAAAAAAACACTTGGGAGGAGGGGTAACCGACACACAACTCAGGTCTCGCACAGAATAGAATGCCTTTGTCATGGTATAGAAAATATACAATGAAATTAGAGGCACCTTGTCAATGTAGTTTTGTTTGTAACAAAAAGTAAAAAAAAATTGGAAATAAACTTTTTGGGGAAAAAAACATCAGAATTTTATATTATTTTGAGGCAAAATCACCCATGCCTTCTCCCAGCAATGAGCAATTAGTAATTAATACTCTGTACGTTGACTGAATAAAAATATAAATGTTTGAAATGTCCTCTTCTGAGTGTTTGTAGAACGCACCTCAAGCCAACTCCTGAATGTGAGTGAGTACAGTACTTTTTCTTTGCTGGTCCATTCTGCAATTAATCAATGAATGCAAGCATTTTTTTTTTTTCAAAATTGTTTACAAGACTGAAATTGAAAAACCAAAAAAGTGAGCGCTTGCAGTAGTATTTTTTTTTCATGCACAAGAGATTTGCTTTGAAAGTTGGGATAGGTAGGCCCTCTGTAAAATAAAACACAACAACAGGACTGTCAAGATTTGCTAAAACTCCGGACAGCATGTTGGAAAATACTGTAGGGTTGCATTCATTGGTTGTAGGAATAAATCCAGTGAGATGGAGAGTAACAAAAGGAAGGTTTATGTTGTCAGTGTCCTTGAGCAAGTGGAAGCACTGAACTCTTCTTTGTAAGTCGGTTGCCACTTATACAGAATCATTTGTCATATCAAATGATTGGGTGACTACAATTGTATTGTAAAGTAATGTGAGTGTGCTGTCAACCAGAAATGCTCCGTAGAACTGGAGCTACTTCATCAAAACAGGATGCAATCAAAGATGAGAATGAGAAGCGGTAAAACACTGAAATATGCAGCACTTGTGTTTGCGATTACATGCTTGTGAACGTTTATGCCTCTCAGCGTCAAGATACAAACTCGGAAGAATAAAAGCGACAAGAGGAAATTCAGTAAATGCAAATGCTTTGATTAGAACATGAAAACAAAAGCGGCAAGATGAGCGAATGAGGGACAACACAAAGATGTTGTAGGCAATTACAGGCAACATGACTCTATTCAGTCTCAACGTGTGTTCAGGCGTGTAGCACTTAAAATCCACTGCCATCTCTAGTCTCTTTTCATCTTGCAAAAACTATGGTGTACAAAAAGAAAAAAATACACATTGTTTACATTTGAAGACGTTCCGCTACATGGGAAGATATTTCACCTAAAGATTTTAAATAAGGCACAGGGAAATTGTAAATATGCACATCAAGGTGTGTAAGAGTGTGCTTGTATGTGTGTTTGTGTTTAGTTATGGGTCAAAGACAGTCAATCTGCTTATTATCCCAATGAAGTCAGATTACCTCGAAAGAACATCTACTCTGTGGATGCATGCTGTAATGACATTATTCAGTCTTTATTACAACCGAAGCTTGAACAAACAGGAAGGATTGGTGCACTATGCTACAATTCATACCCTTCATCCCCATCCCCTCACCCCCTGTGTCTGTTTGACCTATGTGTGACCTTAAAAGAAGAGAAAGTGTAACTCCAGGTCTTATGTTGTAATATCAGTTGCTATGGTTTGCTATGTGCATGTATTTGTGACCTCTGTCGTCTTAGTCGTTCAATTTTGCACCTTATGGCTTTTGTACGTATTCACCAGCTTGTCATATAAGACGTATCCTGTATTTGTTGTTGTGACATTTTTGTTCCTTGATGTATTAGTTGGGATGCAGTTGATATCCTACCTTCGTTTGCTTTATTATTATCACAATCAGAGGTTGGACCCAAGAGCACACAGAGACAGGTAAGGAACAAGGAAAAACTGGTGTATTGAACGTGGAAGCAGATGAGCACATCGGCTGGCTTTGACATGGAGGCTTGAGAGGCATCAGGCCGGCAGACATAGCCAAAGTGGGACAGATGGGTAGGCAAATCGGGTCGTCTTACCAGGGCATCAAGCGTTTGTGGAGTCAGGGACAACCAATCTCAGAATCGTTTGTTCAGGTATTCAAGGACAGGCAGGGTCAGAATCCGGGTAGGCAGAACAAAAGTGAATGCAAGACGGTTTGGCATGATATCTTGAGAATTTGGCAGTGACTGGCGGGAAGAAACAGGGCACATAATGGTTGCACCTTCTAGTGATTGGATCATGTAGGATTAATGTCTGACACTATTTAAGCTGCAGGTTTTCACTGGCACCCACGTAATGACATACATGGCAGAAAAAATTTAAAACTCCATGAAGTCATGATGTCATGTCAGTAATGGGAGTGCTGTGTGCTAACTTGTGAACTGTTAAAAAAAAAGGTACATTTTAAAAAAAATTCAAGACTGTTATAAGATAACACGGACCAGTGAAGATCCAGATGCCAAACCCACCCATTGTGAATCTCTTTGGGTTGATCAAAGGATTTTACCTATGCTGAGCAGGAGCAGCACACTGATGCTAATGCTAACGTGAGTGCTGTCACTGAAGTGATCAGCAAGCTATTTTGCACAATAGTGGCAACTGGTCAATTGCTCTGGTAAGTGACAGTGCTCAGGCCGTTGCTTTTATGCTTCTCAAAATCATCTTGCGTGCTGGATATAACCTTCTTGCCGGATCGGACCACTTCTGCATTTGATAAAGTTATCGTATGATAGTTTGACTGTCACTCTGTAACGTATTGTGTCTGACCTTACGGGTTCCATTCTACTACAGAAATGAAGAAAAATGTCAGCACCATGAAATAATTTTTTTATATATATTTTTGCCCTTTATACCGTTATGTTCCCTGACCCCTCAAAAATACCAATCGTTAGATAAACTTGTATTGTTTGCAAGTATAGAATTCAAAAAATAAAATTCTTGTTCAGCATAGCAGCTTTACTGAGCTCATTACTGAGCTCATTCTCAGCATTTGGACAACAACGCCTCACCTGCTCATGTCTGCAAGATGTCTTCCACCTGACCACAACAAGCAAATGAAAAGTCTCACAGGGTTCAACCAAACAAGTCGTTACTGAATATTGTGGGAGGATTTGCTAAAGAGGCTTCAGGCTTGTCTGATTGTAACCCAAAAAAAAAAAGAAAAAAAAAACAAAGTTTGTAACACTGCAGCTGCAATATGATGCTCTATTTCCACGGGTATCCCTGTTGCGCTGTTTTCAGTGTTAATAGTCTCACCGTAGGACAGCAAGAGATCATTTTTTCTTTTGACTGAAATACTGGGGTACATTATCTGGTCAGGCTTTCATTCAAGGGATGAATAATTTTCAATAAATCAAATCATAGAGGTGTATAATTATCAGGTTTTTAAGGGAACTGTTTGCTTCTGACATCTATTTTTCAGCATGCCCACTGTGCTTCTAATTAAAGTGGGAACAGTGTTCGTAGACCCGCAATAGACTACTCAGCTCAGAGAATAAAAGACATGATTGATGATGAGATGATGTTTTGCACTGATATCACATATTGAGTGTAAGATTGAAAGATGAAGCTATAATGGCCAAAAAGCTTTGTAGCAGCTTTAAGGAAAATATTCTGGTGCTCACAGCTGGATTGAAACTCATATTTATAAAATACTAGTTTGTCTGTCTGTATTTTCTTCAGGTAAAAATAACGAAACAGAAGGGTAATGTGTCTTAATGCAGCATTTTAAAAAGTCCCAACCTTTTAACTATGAATATTTTGCATCCTTCCTAGGCAATAGATCCTGTAATTAAAAGATTCAGTCAAAGAATCTGGCTCTTATTGGCCTGCTAAATGAAAGTAGCCAAACTCATGCAATAGTACAATTTTATTGTCTGTGCTTGATTGTGCAGAAGGAACAATAATTTGACAAAGGAACACTTAGCAGGAATCAGTGAACACGGCACCAGTGGGCCACCTTGCATACGCGCGGATACAAAACAGAAAATACCATTAAGTGTGTGGTTGTATACACAGGTTAAAAGAATGAAGTGAAAATAAACCAGACGCCTTGCTGAGAGACTAAATGAGCATTATGTGAATGTGTTTCTGCACTAAACATTTTGTGTGGAGCAAAGAGAAGGTGACTGACTTCATTGATTAAAAGTAGCTCTGCCTTTTATTGTTCCATAATTCTCAGTTTGACTGCTGTCGTCATCTTAGACAAATATTTCGTTGTAAAACTCCTCAGACCATGCAGAGGCACTTCTCTACCTAACAAGTACTGTGTTTTGTTCTTCTGCATTTATTAAAAAGCGCTACTACCTCACAGTTGAGATTTTCCACTTTTGAATCTACGTTTCCTAAGTGGAGTTTTTGTTAGACTACCCCGACTCTCTCCCACATTCCACAAACACGTATGAGAGGTTGATTTAAGCTCTAAATTATCCTTGGATGTGTTTCTTGTTTAGATGCATTCATTAAAGAGCAGTTCTTGCAGTTGGCAGGTGGCCAGTCCAGTGTGTACACTGCATTAACTCATCCACAGCCCTAATGAGGAAAGGTGGTACAGAAAATGGATGGATTAATGACTGAAAACATACAAAAACATAATGGCGGAGCGGTAAAGAATTGTGTCCCAATTGTGTGGTTTAATTTCACATTGTCCAAATCCTCAGAATTTCCGCCTAATCATCAGTAAATGTTCACCTATTTCTGTAGACTTCCATGATAATCGTCTTTGTGCGAAATCAAAATATATCATTTGCTTTTACTCCGGAAAATAAAATCAAATTTATTTTAGCCTTTTTGTCTGACATGTTACGAACCGAACAAGTAACTTAACCACAGAATTCTTTCCACTTCCCACTGTTAAATAAATGCTTATGAATTCCATTGGAAACATTGGTGACTTAATTACTTATTATTAAATATGAGTTTTATAGTCCTGATAATTCTAACCAGGATGTGAAATACCTTTTTTTTACTGAAGCCGTACCTCTCAATGTGTGGCTGTCCCACCTTGGTGATGTCTTCAATGCCGACCTGACACGAAACATCCATCTATCCATCATCTTGACCGCTTATCCTCAAGAGGGACGCGGTACGCTGTGGAGACTACCCCAGCGAAGTGAATGATTAAGCCATAACAGGCTTTTGAAAGACATTAAAATGCAAGATAGTGTCAAGTGACGCTCGCTAAGAACCTATCAAATCAGTCCCGTGGGAAACCAGTATTTACAACAAGAGTTCCGCCCGCAGGTGAATCATTCATTACTGGTTGACTGTCTGTCTGCATGCTTCCAGACACACATTTTTTCCACTTCGGCATATTCTACCGTAAAACGTTGTCACTAATATATAAAATGTTGCTGTTTAGTTGGTCTCGATGCAAAGTCTCTCCTCCTCAACTCCGAGTCAAAATTTCGAGGATAGGGTCGGATGGATATTACCAGTACTCTTACACGGGTGGTACAAGGGTTTACTATCGTAAACAGCCCTCTCGCAATTCATGTTTATCTGTTTGGACGAGGTCGATGCTGAGAGCGCAGAAATAAGCAAGGAATACTTAGAAATGGGAAATGACTCTTTGGGGCAGTTCACAGTAATAAATCAACTTCGTAACATGGTTTAAAGCTCCAAAAAAGTGAACTTCCTTTAATGTTCAAAATAATTTGTTTTATTGATTATTTCAATAATGCTTGGTTGTAGACTTATAAAAATGGTAGTCATTTTGCAGGGTGTATCCTGTCTCCCACACTATAGTCAGAGATGAGCAGGGATGATTTCTAACTTCCCCTTGACCTTGTACACTATTGGAAAAGAAATAAAGAAAATAGATGATCAAATGGACTAAAAATATTGTTGGCATCAGACCGGTCAACTTGCCATTTTTGTAGTCTTGTGAAAGGTGGTCCAAGCTCCAAGGTCCAAGATGATCTTGGAGATGTGAGGATTTCGCACAACATAATATGAAAATAATAAGAAAATCACTACACTAATGCTGATACCCCTCTTAATGCAAAAGTGCCCACCACTGTGTTGGTAGAAATATATAATATAATTATTATAAATAAATATATAAATAATAATTATATAATATAATTAAAATCGCTCTCTCTCTCCTCATATATATATATATATATATATATATATATATATATATATATATATATATATATATATATATATATATGGGGGGGGGAGAGAGAGTAATTTTAATTATATTATATAACCCTCAAAGTGAGAAATTCAGTTTCTAGTGGTGCTTTTAAACTGAAAATGAAACACATCAATCGTAGCCAGGCTCAATTCGACTTAATATTCTGGCACCAGAAAACACATTTAGTATTTGCTAACAGAGTCAACCAGCCACTTCTGCATGTAAGGAACATGATGAGAAGCAGGCTTGCAGCATAGTAAATCTCCTTGCCTTGCCAGCTTTTCAGATATTATTTCTCTCTATTTCCCATGTGTAGCCATTAAGAAGACATATAACCACACAAAACATAAGCAATAAAGATGATCATACAGTGCGAAGGATGTCTCACATCAGAATGAGTGACCCATTAAACGAGGGGATGACTTTAAAAGAGGTATGCTGATATTGTCTATTGCAAATATATGGTAAGGGTTTATGCATGATATTTGTACATCCATTATCTAGACCACCTCTTCTGTACAGGATCGTGGGAAGCTGGAGTCTATTTCAGATGATGTCCGTCTCAAAGTAGACTACATTCTGGAGCAGATGTATCATTAAAAATATGTTGATTATCATGAGTACTTAATAGACTGAGTATGAGGTGAGCCAAAAAGATTTCATTTAGAACAACTCTTAAGAACTTTCAGGTTTGGTTGATTATGGCAGCATCATATGGACAAAAGTGGTAGTGTTTTGAGTAATAGAAGACTACAATTCCTGCACATTTCTGTATGGGCCAGTATAGTGTGGTGAAAGCCTGAGCTTCCATTGGCAGTAATCGGACTTAATTACATTTCTGTTTCCAGTGGCAGTGGGATGATTGAATAGCAATGAGGCCACGAATCTAATTGTGTCGAAACAATTTCATGCATTTGAGTTTGTTATGTGGCTGGGCATTTCATTGTGGGGCTGCAAAGTATTTAGCTGATTGCTGTTTCTTGCTTCCACACAAATTTCGGATGTCTAACATTTGCATTATAATTTTGATTTGAGCATTGAAAGCTACTTACTAATCCAAAAGTAACAGAACAGAACCAGGGCAGTGTCTGTCAGAAATTCTTTCTCGTCTCTGATCTCACACCGCGAGTGAAAGCAGGGCCACTGTTGATCCTTGCCTGTCTGGGTAGCATTCCTTTCTCTTTTTTCTTGTCTCCTCAGAACAAATGTTTCATTTATTTGTTTGTTTTTGCAGCTTTTGTCGGGACAGTAGTAAGACATAGTCGTTCAAATCGACTGCCATCTTTGTAACAAATGGGGAAATAGAGACGTGACATAGACGTATAGCTTTAAGCACGTTGGTTGTTGTTTGTTTTGCAAGGTTAATTCGACCATTCTCAAAGTTGTTTAGTGCCAGCAATAAAGTACCATTCAATGTTGAAAAGTGTATAGGCGTTGCTTTAAGTGAAATACAATAATCTGAATTACAGAAGGCAACTTTTCAATGTTGCCCATTTATTCTGTTATCTGTTCTGGCATAAGTGAAGCCCGGAGCATAGAATAAGAACCATCTTGGAAAGAATATAGTGTAGAACAAGGACGCCCGTTGTGTCAATCGCAGGCGACAGGTGGCCAGCCTATCTATTGTTCGTCACCCGCATTGCATCACAGTACATGAAAAAGAAAAGAAAAAAAAAAATCAGTTGAGAAAAAAAAAGATCACACCGTCATTCAAATAGTAGACTATTGTCATGAACTTGCTTCGAGGAGGACATCAAAATGAAAGCATTCTAGGGGCGTATGTTTCATGCATTTTATTTTGAAGAATTGTCTGGCGTTCTCATAATGTTTGGCTGTGTGACAAAAATTTGGTGGCTTGACACCCACTGGATTGTCCGCATTTCTCAGTGCACTTTTGAGCCAACAAGCTAAAAAAGAAACGGATCTCATCCCATGGTTCCTGCCTGATGATGTGTCTATTCTACCTGGGTCATTTCACTTCTCCCTCCCTGAAAGGTGAAGCGATGAGTACTGCAAGCCTAAATAAGCTGAGCGTTTCAGACTGTCACTCAGTGCAATTGGACAAACCTGATTATGTGAGTGACACAACCCAAATGTGAATTTTCATTCATTGTAATGTCACAAAGCATTGTTTGATGCTATCAAGACGAGATATTGTCTTAATATATTTTGGTGAATTTGCATTACTGAATATTGGGATATCATTAATTGCTGCTTACAAAGACTCTGGACTGTTCCCCCTGGTCGTGGGCTGCTGGTAAAGCAGATTTCAAGGAAAAAAGGTTTGGGCAAGTCCGATGTAGAAGAACTTGACATCAACTGCAGATTTGGTTTAAACGAGACCAAAGATTGTGAACTACAAAGCCTTTTTTTATTAGTCCAACATCAATGGGACCTGACCTTAAAAAAGGCACAGATGGACAATAATCGGACAGAAATTTCCAACAAATTGTTGGATTTTTTTGCAAAAAAAAAAAAAAAGAAGAACGTAACAGTGACAATTGCTCTTTGTGTCACATAGTTTATCACAGCATCAAGAGCTGTGTTAAGATAAAGCACTTTCCCAGTAGGGAATATAAATAACTGAAGAGAATGGTCACACATTTTGCTCATTCCTTTTTTTGCAAAAGACTCAAAAAGAACGCAGAATAGAAGTATAAAAAGCCAGATCACCTGCACTATACGGGTTAACACTGTTATTCTTTGAACGTTTTGAGTGTTAGTAATGCCCCTAAGATACTGTTCACTTATTGGATAGAGATGTGTCTTTCAGGTTACATCTGACTGGTCAGAATCAGAGCATAAAACTATATATGATAAGCATTGCCCATCTTTGTGATTCGCATGTCACATGTGCCGTTGTTGCATTTTTTTTTACTTTTTTTTTATTTTTTGCTGGTTTCTCAGTCATCAGTCCCCCTTTTTCCATGTCAAAATTTGTAATCATCACTCCATCTCATCCTCAGCCAACCCTCAGTCCTTCACTCATTCCGGTCTCAAAAGTGTTGCTCATGACAATTCATGACAATTTATCTTTTTAATCTACCATACTAATGCTCTAGGACTCAGCCATTAATTCCAAAGTCCATGTTCGTATGTATGTAGTTATGTATGTATGCTTGCTACCTATTTAGACTGTGTTTACACTGCCATTCCCCCAAGTATATGGCAGTTTAAATATTTTTGACAAACTTAGATGATTTAAATAGGCAAAGTAAAAAAGGATTACCAATGATGACAGACGACACCGATGTTGATGATTACAGTGACAGACTAAAATGACAGATACAATCTAATGTTCTGTCGATCTTAGTCCGTTGTTTTTAAAATGTTATTGTCATTTGGCCAGTCCGTCAGTCACCGATGGGCAGTCTGTCAGAACTGATGAACTGCTGGGAAAGAACAAAAATTTCCGAGAGAATGATTGAGAAAAGTAACAATGCGTTTTTATGACACACAAACTTTCTATGCCTGTTAACAAACCAATTTACAGGTTCCACCGAAATGAGGCAGACAGACTCTAACTAAATTATACAAACGCAAATTCAATTTAAAATGTTAAGTTCAAGCCATTACCTTCTCATGTCAGTGTGCGTGCATCCGCATTTGTGTTATACCATTTGTCATAAGGGCACATCAAAAATTATGGTTAACTCAAGCTTGAATATTTGTTTGAAGAGAATCAGTATGGTAATGTCCACATTGACAAAATAAATAATTAATTCAAATAGTTAATTCAAATGCCAACATTTTTCATATTTTTTTTTTGCCACTACATAATTTAGAAGTGTTATCATGATCAAATGTAAACACCAGTATTGTCCTCAGAATCTGAACGCAATGGAGCACCTCACTGAGTCACACAGCTTGAGGAGATGAGTGACAACCAACACTGAATGTAAATGCAATCTGTCCACCACCCATAAACAGTACTGATTTAACTAATTCTCAATGAACATTCAGAAGGAAATTTAGAAACCCAATGAGGTCATGGATGGCTGCAATGGTCAACCACCTAAACCACAACCCACATCACGATCATAACTGCAGTGGCTGCCGTATTCATGATATTTTAAAATATTCATGATCTAAGTTTTGAAACACAAGTGGCCAAATTCAGTACAAAGCTTACTGAAGTTCAATTCATCTGTGGTTGAAAAAAACACGCATACACATTTAAACATTTATTTGTTGAAAACCTTCTTTGTCACTCTCCTCTGTCCCATAAATTATGCCTCAGAGTTGTGTCCAAATCAGTTCATTTTTTCCACTGTACATTGCACATTCACACACCTTCTTGATTCTACTCTCTTGACTTAAATGGACACAAGTTTGCTCTTTTACTCTCAATTTCATACGAGAGGCACATATATTCAAAACAGGTTTTAGCCACACCAGTCCTAATGCTTTTTTTTTTTTTAAGAATAGAGATGCAGCACTGAGCTTAGTGGGATTTTGTGGAATGGGGCTGTGACTTTTGAATTTTGTTAAAATTGATTAGTTGATCAGTTGATCAGCTAAATTGATCAGTTATCCCACAGAATAATCAATTAATAACCCCAACACAGTCCCAATTTAAAAAAAAAAAATCGACTTGAACAGAAGTTGATTTTTTTTTTTTTTTTTTAGCAGTCTAGTAAGGTTGAATCTGAGTTGGAGTGGAACGAACTACTTGTTTATTACCTTTGATACAATGTTCTTTAAACACAAAGTTTGCCTGTACGGTTAGAAATCACAATTAGTATTATCACACTTTCAATTACATTTGAGGTCAACAAACATTAAACAACATTTATTTCACGCATACTAAATGTTATATGTACATTAAACATTTAATAGAATCCTTATAAACCCTTACAGACAATACTTTGACAATATTCAATGTGTAAATTTGAGAGTGGAGCTGTCACTTAGCTTTTATGTGGTCAGTTACTTCCTATTCTTCTTCTTCTAGGTGAAGAAACTGGGTACATTTTGTGCTTGATCTACCACTCCTGGTTAAAATTTGAACCCCTAAAACCCAGCCACTATACATTCTTTGTTTCTATTTTTGGATAATACAGCCTTATTTCTATTTCGGAAGTTCTCTCCTGTCTTTGGGGAAGTGCGAAGAACTAATATTGGCATTAATGAAAGCCTGCTTAAAGTGTTTAAGTACACAAATACTGTACTGTAGAATCAGCCATTTGGCCACTAGTTGGTGTACCAAAACAAGAAATGGAGCAATACATATGGCACAAATAGAAATTTTGCAGTAATTGTGGCTATTTTTGTCTCTCTATTTTTAATCGAAATTGATCATAAACATGTGATATTCCTTATTTTCTCTGTTGCTGGCACTGCAGCACTGTGTACGACTACAAGAACAGTAAGTGTAGAAAACGATGGTACAAATATTGTTCTGGCAGCACTTCAACCTTTTTTTTTAATAGGTTTAAATATCAGCCATATATTTTGCACCCGTCCACCCGATTTTTTTAATCTTGTCCTGATGAGGGCCATGTGTGAAACTATCCAGCTGATTTTGGGCAAAAGACAAAAATGATCGGTGCTCGTCACCAGTCATAGGACACATATAGACTGACACACAATGGTAACTGCACTATTTAGGGCAGGGGTCACCAGTGGGGTGACCATTACTAGGTTACTGTGTGTATGCAACTCCATTCAATAAATAAGCGGAAAAATCAGACGGTTGCAGAGCATATACTCAATGAATATGTGCGAATGCAAGCAAGAACTTTGATGTGTTCAAAAAGATCTTTTTATGCTTCCAGTAAAAAAAGAGGACCTGGCCAAGGTCAGTTGGAGAATTCGCTATTCTAATTCAGCAGCATTGCTCACCTCCCGGAGCAAGAGCCATGGATTAATTTAGAGATCCATTCACCACGCCATTGCTGAGGAAAAGGGGCAAAACGTGATGAGGACTAAATGAGTCGAAAAACAGGGAAATAAATTAAATGGAAAAGGAAAAGGGAAGGACAAAAGTGAGGGGGAGGAAGAGGCGAGACCAGCTTGGAACTAAAAGACAGAAAAAATCTTGCTTTTTGAACGTTAGGTGCTTCACTCTGAAGAGCTTCTTACAGACACTCCTCTCCTTATTGCCAACTGGTTCGTGTGTGTGCATGCATGTGTGTGTGTGTATGAGCGTGGGCTTGTGGATGTGTCTGATGAAGTCAAATCAAATCAAATTTTATTTGTATAGCCCTGAATCACCAAAGTCTCAAAGGGCTTCATAAGTGAAAAAGAATCGAGGTGAGACTTCTTATGCAAAAAAGAAGTCGTACAGAGACATCTTTTCGTTGTAGGTACACAACATCTTCTGCTCAAAGCTCCCAGAAGGGGAAATAAAGCTCAAAAACACAGATTTGGGGAAAATCAGAAACCTTCAGAAGGGACCACATGTGGGAGGAGCCCCCTTCCAGGTTCAACAGGTTGAAGTGGAAGCTGCGTGTACTAAATATAGACGAATGCAGATACACAATACAGACAAATACAGATACACAATACAGAAGTATGAGACAAAGCAAGCAACAGAAATGTAGAACCAAAAAAGAAGACAAACGTGTGGGTAAAATAAGAACATGAATTAAAATGAACACACCTGAAAGCTCTGAAATGTGGAATTCTAATCTATTTTTTTGCTTCATGTCTTCTGTGTACTTGAATACTCCAAATTGTCAGTAAGTATCAATGTGAGTTTGAATAATCCTTTGTCGACTGTTTATGTGTCCTGTAATTGTCTGCTAACTAGTTATGGGAGTACCAAAGTCCGTTTGAATCATCTCCAGTTCACCCATGGCACTACTGAGGATTAGTGGTATGGAAAATAAAAACAAAACAAAACAAATGAATCCCCTTTTTTTTCATGGCAAAGAAAATTATGTGTTTCAATGTATTGGCATTCATATGTAACTGAATGAAAATGCCGTAATTAGGTTTTTTGTTGAACAATATTTGGTATTTTCACTGACATGTGCAAGCAGGTGTAGCACAGCACATTTAAAACAGGGACTTTTAAACCAATGTGAACACAGCAGACATGAAGTGCCAAAAATCAAACCGGCTCCTCTCATTCCATTCAATTAAGGCAAACAAGAGACACGTTGTTAGTCCTTGAGATAACAGAATAATTAACTGATTTGCTCTTAACCTGTGGCAGGTCAAGGGACACAAAGTACCTGGATCAAAATCAAGAATAAACCTGCCTTTGTTTTTGATAATTCTCATACCAATTATCATTACATTTGTTGTTGGTCCCACAGTCGTCAGTGCCCCCCGAAAACGATCGAAGCTACCTTACAGAGAATATTATACATGTATTTACCATTTTAACTCATAATTTCTTCTCTGACAAAATGTATTTAAGTGTTCTAATCTTACATATTTATTCAGTGTTATCGTTCACACCCACTCAGCAAAGCAGAGATGAAAAATACTGAAACAAGCCAAAACACTGAGCTACTTCTGCATTTTTGTTCATATTTAAGTACACATCTTAAAATTGGGGGAAAAAAAGGTATTCTTGGCAGCCATTGATGTTGGTTTGATTCAAATAGTGTTTCGCTAGCTTTACTTAACGTTTGCTTATGTAGCATTAATTAGTCATTACTTGAACACTTAAGGCAGATGCATTTGTAAGTTCAGTATAACAAGAGAAGAGCTCACTGGTTATTTCATGCATGAACTGTCCTGCATTTTAAAATGCCTGTTGGATTCTTTTGTTCTCTCAGAACACTTCACACTCATTTAAAGCAACAGCAATGCAATCCTAGCTACCCATTATACAATGGGATGCAATCTGATATGTATTCACCGTGTTTCTTCCCACCCACACATCCTTGCTGCAGCTGGAGAAGGTTCATTTATTTTTTATTTTTTTGAATGAAGAACAAAATGGGCAAGCACTTCCCAAAATATTAGTGGCTGTGTTTACTACCAAATTCTTGTCATTAGTAAATAAGACAAATATAATCTAATCAAGTCACTGGTGAGGACATAATATGGATAGATATGGACATGATATGGATTAATATATTCTGAATGTTCATTGGCAATTCGGATCGCTTTTATCTTGAGTGACAGTCTTGTGATCGTTTCAACAGGTGGTTGGTATGATTTATTTCAGACTTGGATGCAATCTTTTTTTTATTTTTATTTATGTATCTCTTTTTTTTGAAAAAGTGTATAACTCACTTCAACTAACTTTTATCCTTTTATGGAAAAGCAACCGTTAAAAGTTAAATTCATTACAGCTGCGACAAGATTTGCATATGACATTATTTTGCATATGACATATTTTCTGCCTCTCACTGGGATTTGTTTCATTTGTAATTTCAAAGCTCATCAATGTATGGGTGATTCCAGAATTGGAGGACATTTTAGCTTCAAAATACGTGAAAAGTAAACTTTTCCTTTTCTGATTGTCTGCTAAATATTCATCCATAATACATGGTCACTTATAAATAAATAAATAAATACATTGACTACCGTCACAGTAACAGGGTAACAGGCAACACTGCTGCAATTCTGTGCTAATGTTAGCGTTCTCTCAGGAGTACAACATATCTGCTCAAAGTTGCTAATGCTGCTGACCAAAAGGACAAACTTACTTATGTAAATAGGAAAGAAAAGAGAAAAACAAAATCCAAATGATTCAGATTATATGCATAAGGGTTTTAATTTAACTAGAGTAATACAGTAAATTCAAATGAATAAGGCGAACTATTTCATCAAATTATGAAAATAGGAGAGGACATAAATGTGTTCTTCCCTTCTCTGTTAGCATATCATGTGACTACTTTCTTCTTCTATCATGCTAAAAAGGTTGGTAACAGGTTTGCAAGCATGCTCTAGGACACATGTTCCATGTGTAATAACTACTATTTGAAATGTTATGTTTATTAAAACAAATATTCCGACATTTGCAAAAGACAGCAATGAAAAATACAAAAAAATGAAATTGATATTCCATTTACATTCAATTTACATTATATCATTACAGGGTGTGGGACAAGACAAAAATGACATTTTAGGGGGTACTACAGACTTATTTATTATTTTTAATGCAATTTTCTTTAGCATTATTTTCTAGATTTGGTCTCAGGGTAAGTAAAGATAGTCTGAAACTGTTTGCTTTAGTATTTTGTAAATGGATTATTTAAAAATTGATGGGTGGGACATAACATGTCCTTCAATTCTGGAATGAGGCATATGTATTATAGTCACTGAATCACCGCACATCGCCACCTATTAGTTGTACAAACATGTTTTTTTTTTTTTCTTTCATTGTAAAAGTAAAGCAAATACATTAAAAATGTCAAACAACCGTTCCCCTGACTCAGTTCTCTCACAGGGAGGGTGATGTCCACACAAGAAAACGCATACTTTTGAACAGACACCTGCTTCACAGAGAGATCTGACCTTAAATTGCAGTTGACTGGCTAATACAAGCACCACAACTGGTCTCTAACTTAAGAGTATTTTAAGCACCCATTGAAAAGATCATATCAAAACGTTAGCTTCAAATTACAACGGTGGAAATCAATACATGAAGGAGATGCTGCTAATCCACACGGAACTTTTTTTTCATGGTAAAATATGTGGTGATGCTGTCGTGTTAGCACTTATGGGGCAGATTAGAGTTATGTTCTAGAACATTGATCATCCCATCAATATAAGGAAAACAAAAAAAAAATCTTGAAAAAGAGTGCATATTTTGGATGTTTGCGTCTGGATTTATGGAAAATGCCACAAGTAGAGAGTTGTGATTTCACTTGACTGTAAATATACATCCGAGCTACAGTCATCAAGACCACACAAATAGATCAAATTTTTGAAGACATCCTGGCATGTAATCAGCCACTGGTAGGTAAACATCTGTACTTAATCACTGAAGTGTTGTGTTATTTCTTTTTTTAAAGCCATGTTATAAATCACCCAAAACACAAAAACATTTAAGATTCATCATAAACTTTACTACTGAAATAAAATGTTTACTAGGCAGGAGCTACTAAAATCTAAATTAATATAACTTCAGCAGGGCCACTTGATGCCAGAAATAATTTTTGGAGCATAATCAGTGTCATTTGAATGTAAACCTGCCTGAATTTCAAATGCTTTTTTTTCATTAGCTTTTGTTTGTTATGGTTTGATGTACATTTTGAAAAAAAAAAAGTTACATTCCAAAGAGTAGAGAAGAGCTCAGTACTCACATGCATTGGTGACTGCGAAGCTGTTGGCTGTCTCTATATTGTCGACATGTGGGACCAGGTTGAAGGGGGCTTCCGTAGCATTAGGGCTGGTGTTGTGAAGGAAGATAGCTAGTCGAAACGCCGTGTACTCCTGATCAGTATTCCTAATGAACAAGCCGCCTGGGGAGTGACACAAAGGAAAAGGTGATTGAGAGGAGCGAGAGCGGGACGTGCAAAGAAAGATTGAAAGAGGACAGTTGACAAAAAAAGGAGAGAATAAATAAACCAAAAAAGATCTTTATTACCATTTGTAAAAAAAAAAAAAAAAAAATCACTTGCCTTTAAGTACATGCAAAAACTATGAAAGAATATCCATGGATACTAGTGCTGCACAGTGAGACAGATGAAACCAAAAAAGGGAGCGGGATGTAAAGGGTAGGAAAAAATAGAAACAACTAGCCTGTCAGAGGTCAGTAGACAAAGAGATAATGAGTTGGGGAGGAGGTAACAGATAACAGAGGAAGGCCACATCACAAAAATGTCAGCCACATCAGTGAGGAGCAGAGGCCACGCACAAAAAAAGGGATGAAGATGTTGGATACAAAGTGTCAGTTGGCCTTTTAAAATGAGAGACTCGTATCCCGTCCGGCCAAATGAGAATGTGATAAATGAAAAGAGAAATGAGACAAAATCAGACCAACCAAATATGAAAAAGGAGAGCAAAGATTGGTGGAAAGAATTAACATTTGAGCATGGATTGCTATGAAGAGTTGAGTGGCGTATACTTTGGCTCCATGCAAAGAAAAGCTTTTACAAATTCAGAAGAAGTCCCAGAGGGGCTCCTTTTATGAACTAAGCCAGAGACATTGTAATCGGACTAACTACAGCGACTATGCTAATGAAGTGAAAATGAATAAAATATGACTTGTATCATTAGTGCAAATTCAATAGGCGTGTAAACACGCGCACATAGAACAGGAAAGCAACAAACATGGCTGACTTGTACACTACTATATGCCCAAATGCTCTGCTAATCATGTCCCAACCCTTGCTTCGACATGATGGACCTTGCGGACAAGATAATAACCAAAATCAATGCATTTTGTCTTGTAAAAGTAAGACACTGCAAAAATATTCACATGCCAGATAATTAGAGTACATTAACATGACATGAAAAGTGTGAGGTCTCTGTCTGTGTTATTGTGTTCCACTAACTGTTGATACCAAAACTCAAATAAAATGATTTGGTGGCACAAAAAAAATGCAGCAAAACAACTGAACTCTGTGTAAAATGAAGCAATTTCAAGTGAAAGTCAACAAAAAAAACTACACGAAGGAAAATCAGCTTTCTAAAGATGTAAAAAAAAAAAAAAAAAACAACACAAGCAAGAGGCCCCGGTTGTGGAGTTTGCATGCTCTCCCCGTCCCCACATGGGCTATAACTGGGCAATCTGCTTTCCGCCCACATTCCCCAAAAACATCCATGGAAGGTATATTCGACACTCTGAAATGTCTTTTATGTGATTAAGAGTGTGAATGGTTTTTTTTTTGTCTTTGTGTGACCTGCGATTGGCTGGCATCCCCAGCCTATTCCTGAGGATTTCTGGGATAAGTACCAGCATTTCAGCGACCCTAGTGAGAATAAGTGGCTCAAGACAATGGATGGATGGATGAATTGTTTACTGATTAGTATACTCTATCGAGGCTATTTCGCTCAGATGCAAGTTGAACAGTTTGCTGCATGCACTAAATGGCTGCAACAGTGATGCTTCATTTCATGTATCATGTCCTTTTCTCTTTCTTGTTTCTGTTTTTGCTCCTATTGGTTTTCTTGCCTTGTGCTCTGCAGAGTTGAGGTTTGAGGATGTTTACAGGGTTTTTCATGGGAACATCCAAAAAAAAAAAAATGGCCCTGCCCAAAACTAAATTTTAATCTATTTTAGTGTTCCCTTTTTGGGAGCTAACATTAGAAACTATTTTTATTGAGTACATTGAGAGTGATTTTTTTTTTCTTAACTAGAGACATTACTCTCAGCATGTCTCCAAATTGCATCCACATATGTGAATAAAGCAATTTTCTGGAGGTAGTGAACAATATCAGACACAGCTGCATCTGTGCTGAAGCAACAAATATTGTCACTGACAACCAATAAATGTTAATGATGGTGATTGTTCAGAAAGTGTTTTAAATTTTGAAAATAAACAACTGCTGTCTTGTAAGACTGTTTGGCATGTTTAAACACATAAATAAGCTTTTCCTAAGATTCAGGAGCAACTAATGGAGCTAATACAACATCCTAATTGATGTATTCATAAGCAGGTTTGCCCCTGTATACTTCTATTTTATTTGTGTGCCTTTCATTCTTTTCAATTAGATCAACCTCAGCGATTTCTTTAATACCCCAAGGGCTTAATTGATTGGAAACAAAGTGATTGAGTCGACTTTTAACAGGAAAAGAATAAAAAAGATGGAAGAGGAAAGATGACAAGGGAGGAGTCGGCAGGCAGCACATAATGAACAGAGCTATTATTATGACAAGGTGCCGTCTACCTTTTTGTCAGCATGTTGTCGCCTCACTAGGTGTTTATCTTGCATGCTATTATTTTTTTACGTTTATCTCAGATAATTAACTAATGATTATTGAGCAAAATCATTAAAACAAAACAAGGAACATGCATGTTCACAGAGAATGTTTCTGAATAACAATTAGTTTTATGTTGGCAATTTCGAATTTGACGGAAATACTTGTATGTCTGTCTACTTGGTGTAAAAGACAATTTCAGGGTTCAAGGATTCATGTATGACATCACACGAGATGCAAACAGCAAATGTTAAAAGATCGGATTTTTGTAAGCATGAAAACCTGGTTAAAACGGGCTTTTCCTTCAATTTTTTTGGGTGCCTTTTTTGTGACTTTTTTTTTTCCCAAATGATGGCCTTGTGCACAACCTCAGCATTTAATGGGCAACCTCACACAAACTCAATTCTATGACCATCAAAGGATTATCTCCTTGCATTGTTTTTTGGAGGTTTTTTTTTTTTTTTGGGGGGGGGGGGGGTTGCAACACTTTCTCTAAAAGACAGGATTACACACACAAACTCAATTCTGTGGCCTTCAAAGGGTTATCGCATTGGGTTTCTTTGCAACACTTTTTTTCCTCCCATTTTGGGAGGGCTTATGAAGTTGAGAACTCAAGTTGAGTTCTTACTTTGGTTGGCTCAGTCTTGTATGAGTATCTAATTTATAGAATGTGTGAAGTTAATAAAATGCCTGTATGAATAACACTAGTTTTGGTTTTACTTGGGAACTAATTAGATTAGTTTAAATTATTTAAATTGCATGGGGTTTGTTAGTATAGGAGCAAAGGCTGCTGCCTTTTACGCAGTCCAAGTCGGTGTTCAAATACCAAGCCGTGAACGTTTCAACCGCTGATTAAAAAAAGAAAAAAAAGATAGATTCACTATAGCAACTGATTGGGCAAGCTGACAGTTGCAACATACAAAATGGGATTTATTTTCTCTAAAATCCAATGCATGATGTAGTAAAGCCTCCATTCGACTTCTGAGGTTCCACCGTACTCCACTTCCCTCAGAATTCATGTTTTGACAAGTTTAAATAGGAAAAAGCAGAGCAAAGCTTTCTGTGAAATTACATGGCATCCGTATGTATCCAACTCCTCAATTTGAAGAAAAGACAGGCAAACAGAAATGTTGCATATATTAGTAGAGAACATTTACCTACTATCAGCAGCGTCTGCATGCAGGTCCACACATGAACTGGCATTTATATACCGTACATGCCACATTCATGGGCGTGAAATGCAATAACAGTGCAGCCAAAAATACACAATAACGCAGCATGAACCATGTAATATCCTAATATGGCTAAAGGTCCCCTGTAAGTTATGACCCTCAAGAATTATCCACCAGCTGCCCTTTTACAGCACCCTTGCCTGTGTGAACATACACCATCACATATTTTATATGCTGTGTGTTTAGAAAGCAATGCAGACGTGTAGTGGATGCCAATTTGCAAAAATATTTAGCATATTAAGTTTATTGGCAGCTGCAGGTACAGAGTCAAGGAGCTGAATCCCATTATAGGACCTCCCAACTGCCCTCCACAAGGAGTGATGCAGTGAATTCATTATCACGCATTGGACTGCGTGCATGACTGTGGCGTGTGCGCGCCACACAAGCTCACATGCACGTGGGATCATCTGCAACGGTGATCCCCATTTTGCAAACTTTATCACTTTCTGTTCATGTGCCTGGCAATGGAAGATTTTGCTTTCGCAAGAATGGAAAAGAAAGAGAGCTTGAGGGTGAGAGACAGAGAGGGAGGGAGGGAATGCTGCAGTGTCTAAAGACAGATAAGACTGAAGAAGGAAAAAGCTTTTTAAATATTCACAGTTAACAGAAAAACACTTTGGATGTATTTGTAGACCATTTATGATTTTGACAATGAGTTCAAATAAAGAACCTCGGCCAAAATGATAGCTCGTTATGATTCTGTTTCTTAAATATTTTTAAAGATATTTTTTTTCTAGGAGACGTTAAAAATGATCATCTGTATTAGGGATTAAAAAATAAATAAATAAATTAAAACTCCAGCTCCAACTCACCAATCTGCACTGAGCTGGGGAACGCTCCCGTCGTCAACCCCCAGAGGACGGAACACAAGCCCAGAAAGTGCCAAGACAAAATATTAATCCTCATGTTTCTTCACTTGGATCCCCTCAGAAAGTGTTGAGAAACATTGGCAGGGCGGAGGAGCTGAAAGACGGAAGGAAAAAAAAAGGAGGGGAAGGTTTTCTCCCGTGCACTGTATATATTGCCCAAGGTAGTATATTCCTATTCCATGGTGAGCTTCTAGCGGTTATTTCCCCCTGCATTCACGGTCCGCTCAGGAGCGAGCTGTGTGCCCGTCGCACATGGAAAGACAGAGGTGGAAAGGAGGAGTGGGGAAAGTCGTTGTAAGATTGGCGAGCTTGGAGAGCAGACTGCATGGAGCAACTGGACATGCGCGCACCCTCCTTCTTGCTCTCTCTCGCTTTCCTTCGTTCAGTCTCTGCCACGCGCATTCTCTCTTTCTACATCATATACTTTCTCCACAGAAACGCCACTGGAGAGGCGTGAAACACTGGCGCCACATTTACGCACACTTACATGTCGATGCATTTATCACATGGTGTAATTGATGTCACATGTCTTGTCTAGTGTATCTTTTCTCATCGAATGGGTCAAAGATGTAATAAAGCTCGTTTGTTTCTCTTAAGAAGTTTAAATGATTTTCTCCCGCATCGAACGCAATCCATGTTTACGCACTGGTCTAATCTACTATGTGCGTGTCACAGCGTTACTTCTCTGACTGCTGCCGCATTTTTCTTACCAAACAGGACGAGAGCAAACATCTGGCCAAAGAACAAGAAGGAGCACGAAGAAAATTATGTGATAATGTTTATTCTTTTTATTTATTTTTGTTTCCCCAAATGGCATAATGTGGGTGGCTCTGTGGAAGAGTGGTTAGCACGTCCGCCGCGCAATTCCAGCTGGCTCTGTTCCTCCTGTGTGGAGTTTGCATGTTCTCCCCAAGCCCACGTGGGTTCTATCCGGGCACTCCAGCTTCCTCCCACACTCCAAAAACATGCATGGCAGGGGTACTGGACACACCAAATTGTCCTTAGGTGTGATCGCGGGCATGAATGTTTTTTTTGTCCCTGTGTACCCTACAATTGGCTGGCAACCAGTTCAGGATGTCCCCTGCCTACTGCCTGAAATCAGTTGGGATAGGCATACACATCTCTTTTTAAAATGGTATCATGAAAATTGAACATTACCTTTTTGAAGATAGAATTTTGGAACGCATTTAGATTACTTAAGTAAATAAATATACAAGTGTATGTACCAAATGTCGTGGAAGGGCAGCGTAGCTTCATGCGTGGGTAGGTTAAGGTATTGATAAGCTCCTAATTGGTTTTCTACCTCACCGTTACAAGTGATGATTACTAAACTATTTTAACACCACAAATTGAAAATACTCAAACATGATATGGTTGTAGAACTCCTCTACAAAAAAAATCATGTTTGCAGCCAGACATTTTTCACAATAGGTTTCATTCACTATAGCAAATATATGTCTCGGACATAAACATAAAAAAATAAACATGTTGTGCAATCTACATTCTGACTGAAGTTAAAAACAAAGCATCCAACCAGCCCACATTGAAAATAAATAAATAAATGGCCAAATCTACAATAAGCATTGATTTTCTTACTTACTTCAATTTCTTGCATAATGTCTTTCACTTTGCTTCATCCATCTTTCATCTTTTATTACTTTCTAAGTGTTAAGCCTGGTTTAAGCTTGACTTGTCAATGACATTTGTGTGACACCACGTGTCAAAATGACGTTATTTCGGCAACCCTGTCCCTCTGCGAAACGTCCACGCGGGCCAGATTTTTTGCAACGTGTGCAGTATCTTCCGGAATTTTTTGACGAGCGGACAACATAGCGGACAAACTATTATAAATGGAAGTTCGCTGGTACGAACACCTTCATGAGTCGTCTGAAAAGAAATACCGTGATCTAAATAACATAACTCCTGGCAACCACCACGTTGGGGATAGATGAGGAGTCTGTTTAGATGATTTGAATTGACTAGGATTCTCTATCACTGTTATAGAGTAGTGTTGTTTGAATGCTGTTCAGTCTATTTGCTGCCACCCACAGTATGGGAGAATATCGTCTGACTGCAGGGGGGGGCGGGGGGGGTGGTGGGGGGGAGCTGCTCCGAGTATAACGTGCTGCAAAAATGCGTGCCAGCGCTTCAAGTATAAACCGAATTAGACTTTTGCTGAAGGCTTGTTTTTGCTGCCGTGAATTTCACTGCAACGGAAATGCAGAAAAAAAACATTTTATATTATGCTACAGTGGGATTTTTCTTTGTGTGGGGAAATTAGAAAGAGGGAAAGGCTTCAAAGCACACATTTTTTTCACACTGGGAGGTAGTTTTGCTCATGCAGGTTTCGTTATAGAGGAGTTGTAGTGTATTATGAAGACCTCTGGATGTCAGTCACGGTCAGGGGTCTGTAACTCTTTTTTGTCGTGGACCGCATTTTAGTTGGAGTTTCTTTCATAGGCCCGTTATGACTGTGAAGTCAACTAAATTTTAAGTACGATAGTTACACATTGCACTTCACAGGTCTCTTCTCAAGTGATGCGACGGGGCCGATCTGGCGCTTGAATTTGACACCAGTGGCCCAACATCGTCACTTTTTGTTTCCTTCTGGGCTAATGCGTATATTAATACCATTCCATATAATTTTATCAAAAATAGACAGAACATCAAGAACAGCCATCATTTTCCAGTTTGTTTAAAATACATAAGCGTGAATCTGCAGCTTTTGTTTGGGAATGATGTAACCAACCTGATACGGCATGAACTATCCATGGTGCTGAAAGCCAACAGTGCATTTAGTTGGATGAAGAAAAAATGTTGCTCACTGCTTTCACACACAGCATGCATTCTATTAAATGCTTTCAGATCAATCTCTTAGTTTCTTTGTTCTTGGTTGTTGATTCCCCTCCAATATGCACATGGTTCCACTGGAGAAACTAAATTGTCAATAGGAACAAATGTGAGCGTGAATCATTGTGTGTCTATACGTGCACTACTGACTGGTGACTGGTCCAGGTTGTAGCTCCCCTTCTTGTCAAAAGAACTTAGTCTGGACATGCAGAAAGGACAATTGGACTTTAGAACCGATTAATTTGATTTCCTGTTCCTATTGGGAAATTATTTTTTGAGAATCCAAACAAATCCTCCCAGCAAAGATTGTTTAACCATTAAAAGGACCACCTCTAAATTCACTTTTAAATTTGTTTGACACGTCATCTGGTTGGATCACACAGGATGTTGTTCTAATTAGATTATTATCAATAAAATAACAACACATGTTACAATGCTTTTAAAGCAATAAGAAGTGATAATTTCCAAATACCAAGCAAGGGTCCAAAGTTGGTTGCCTCATAACTCAATATTTAGTTAGTTGACTTCCAACCTCCACACACATACACACGCATGCACACACGCACACACACACACACGCACACACACACGCATGTACACGCAGGTATTCTCAGGCCAGCCTAGAGACATTATATCTCCAGCATGTCCTGGGTCAAGCTCAAGGCCCCCTTCCGGTAGGTCATGTCTGGAACAACGCATGAGGGACGTGTTCAAGAGGCATACTACCTAGATGAACAAGCCACCTTACTTGGTAGCTCGACGACGAGCCCCTCCCAGATGACCGAGCTTCTCAACCTATCTCGGAAGGAGAGCCCAAATACCCTGCTGAGCTAACTCATTTAAACCGCTTGTACCTGGGATTTTGTTCTTTCACTCAGGACCCACACCTCATGATCGTAGGTTCGGGTAGTAACGTAAATTGACTGGTAAATAAAGAGCTTAGCCATTGGATTCAGCTCCTTCTTCACCGCGATGGACCGATACAGAGTACGCATTACAGCAGACACTGTGCCGATCTGCCTATCAATTTCAACCCAGTTCTCACACATGAACCCCTGCGATACTTGATCTCATCCCTAATGCAGAGAGGGCACTCCACCCTTTTCTGATTGAGGACCATGGACCACATTGCCCTCTCCCACCGGCTGCCCAATGCATGAAGGAAATATGGCATTGGCAACCATAAGCTGGTGTTGATCAAGATAGCCCTGGTGAAGTGGCGCCACTGGCTGGATGGGTGAAATGTCCAATTTCTCATGTGGATTTACCATAAGTATCTTCAGTACATCGGTTCATCCAAACGACTCAACTCTCACCATGCCTGCTGGGCCCTTTTCTTTGCAAGATTTGATTTGACAATCTCTTACCATCCTGGTTTCAGGGTGAAGAACCCATCCTACGAACCTGACCCTATCCTGCTTTCTCCTTGTGTCATTGCTACAGTGACAGGGGTGAAATTTACCATGGACCTATTATGGCTGCACTTCTGGTGGCCTCTCTGGAAAATGACACCCATGAATTAATCAAAGTCTGTCCAATCTCATCAGCCTCCTATCGGTCTGCTGCATCCCCTGCCAATTCCTCATTGTCTTTTGTCTCACATTTTTCTTGATTTCATGACTGTTTTTTCCCTGTCTGACGGCCATATGGTCATCAATTCTATCAGTATCTGATTAACCCTTGTGAAATACTTTAACAATTTTTGTCTCCTTCCCTATATAATTCTTGTAGTATTTTAGCCAAGGGATGACATGTTGAACTATGGATATGTTGTCACCAATTGGGTGAAATGTTAGCTCTCTAGTGTCTTTTTTTTCCAATGCATTCCCTTTGATGTGAAATGTGTTTAATGTAAAGATCAACGGAAAGGGCAAAATACCACACACAGGGTTCCATATGTCGGCCGAATTCATTCCCCTGAAAAGTCTGCCATCGGCCAAGGAGATTGTCCAACTCGTCATCTCCTATGTCTTCTGCCTGCATGGTTTGCCGCTCGATGTGATGATAGACCAAAGTCTGCAATTCTCCTCTGCAATTCTGGACCAAGCTTTGCAGGCTGATATGTGACACCGCCAGTCTCTCCTCAGGTTTCCATCCCAACTAAATCCACAGATTAACTGGGGTTATCAGAAGGTGAAGACCACCCCGATATGCATGATGTCCCATTCCTCCTCCTGGTTTTACCAACTTCCATGGGCTGAGAATGCCGACTAGACTCTAACAAGATCCGCATCCTTTCTCTCCCGATTTCAATGCACGTACAGCTACCAACCCCCTCTATTTCGCACAATGATGTCTCAACCCTGTCCGTTCTCATGTTCACATAGCGATGCCGGTGGACCTGGGTACAGGCAAAGCTCAGTTCTGCAACATGTGAGGGAACAGTACACACATACCACCTACATCGACCCACTTTGGCTGTACGACTAATATTCCTCCTGCCCCAATTTGATTCTCTCCCCTAGCTTGACTTAATGGGCTTGTCCCCTGCCTCCCAAGCGTCCATGAACAAGTCATTGGCTATCGCCCTCTGGCCCAGCTTTCTTGGTTCTGTTCCTGGTTTTTCTTTGTGTTGTTGTTTCTTGGAGCCGCTCTCCGACTTATGTTTGAACATGGTGTTCATTATGGACAGCCCAGGTTCAGATTATTTAGATTCCTCAGTCCCACCGTCATTGCCCAAATGAGTATTTCAGTCCCACGGCGGAATGAGGGATTCCCCAGAGGGAGCACTTTCCACCGTACTTCAGGGACTCTAAAAGGGGTGGGTTATTTTCAACTGCTCTTTGGTACATTGGGACAAACAATAGTAAGAACCCACCCCCTATCTGAAGGCAGAGGGAGGCAACGCTCTCATTCAGTGGGGTCAAGTCAATTGTACAGGCTCCAACTCCAGATTGTAAGAGTCGAACCCCTCTCGAGAGTACTTGTACCGGAACACAATCTGTTCGTAGAAAAGTTACATTATGTCTTGTTCAATTTTTTCTGGCTCACACATCAGCACAGAATCATTCCTTGCCAAAGAGGTAACATTCCATGTCCATAGAGCTAGCTTCTACAGCTGGGGATCAAACTGCTAAGGTCCCTCTGCCCAACTAACATAGTACCCAACCCCTATGTCCCCTCCCACAGGCGGTGAGCCTATTGGAAGGCAGACCCACATTACCTTTTCAGTTATTGCCTGACTGGGTCCCAGGGGTACAGGCCAGCAAGCCCCACTTTCAAGCCTGGCTCCAGAAGGGGGCCCCTGGTGACCCACCAAGGAAACTGCAGCCCAATTAATTCAAGCATCATTGAGGTCTGTGAGCCGTACTTTGTCTGGTTCCTCACCTTGGACCTGTTTGCCATGGTTGACCCTGCTATGGGCAAACAGCCCCAGGCAACTTAGCTCCTATCATCAATGGGACATGCAAACCCCTCACATATTACAGTGAATGGTTGTATGAAGGTACTGGGAATCATTTAACCAGCAATGGCATTTTTTATGCATCCCCATTTGGTAAACTATAACCACTCCTCTATTTTTCATAGCTTTTCAAATGTTGCAAATTGATCATGACCCAGGGACACATTAATAATGCATAGATTTTGGAAATGTTTTGGCAAAAATCATTTGATTTAAACCTGCAAGAATACAAAAAGAGCAAGTGTTTTTCCTCTTTTCAATGGGGTCTAGCTTCAAAGTATTTAACAGAACCACCAAATGTATAGATGTTTGTTCCATTCAAAAGTAAAACAACACTTAATAATTATAATATATATGTATTGTTTTAATGAGACATTTAATGATATGCTACTCTGGTGGTACATTTGTCTGCTATTATGAATCAATGAGGAAGAGCTCTCTAGTTTACAATATAATGTTGCTCCCTATGTTTGATGTACAGTCCACGCTGTTGGAATGCAATTCAAGATGATTACCTCAGAGGAATTCAGTCTCCCTGCCTAACAAATTGACCCAAGTAGATTAGGTTGTTCACAGTCAATACAGCACCTTGATGATGAAGAACCATCAGCACAGTCTTATAGGCTATGATAATTGACAAACGGATGTTTGCTTTGTGTTGAGGCTCAAACCATATTGAGGATAAGTGTAGCAGTAAAGTCCAAAGTGTTAACTTTCATTCGGATATTGTTTGATGAGTGTGCTGTCCATGCAGCTAAAAGCTAGACTTTACTACTACTATCTTCTTTTTTGCTTGCAAATTTCACTTGTTTAACACAAGTACTATAAGATAAATTGTGTTTACGTACCACCTCCTTGTTTGAAATAATTCAAAACGATACTTGTGGTTCTCATTTAGGCTTAGCTTTTCATAAAGCGTAATATTTGAAATGAACATTTCAAGGAAACATTAAAAACATGAAAATCTGAGAGGTGCGCTTGCCAGGCAGCAGGGGTTCACTTCCAATTCACTATTATTGTGAATGTGGTTGCTCTCTGATTGACTGGCCAGACAGTCTAGCGTGTGGTCCAACTTTTGCGCAAAAGTCAGAATGGATTATCTGCAGCTCGCTGTCACCCTGAACAAGATATAGAATATGGATAGGTGGAACACAGCAGTACTTTTATTGTTGGCTATCTGTGTTCATCATGTCCAGACATTGGAACTGGCCTTGTCGCAGATGTGAGTCTGAAACCGAGGGGACTCTCCTTTGTGATAATGTCTATATTTTGACACTCACATTTAGTAGAATTTACCATTGGAATACCATGCTTGATTGAAAAATGGGGAAAAAAAGAGACAAAAATCCCTTTACTGCAGGGATACTAAATGCATCAATTGGTCGATCGTGACGAGAGTAGATTGCATACGACACCATACGACAAAAATAAATGAATAAATCAAAAACAAATACAAGAGCTCAGACTGAGAATGAAAGCTAACCCCGGATGGGCATACGTATCAGGTAATATATTTTACACTATTAACTTCACCAAAAGCAGTTCTATTATTATTAAGATTTGTATTTATTTTCTTTATTATTTATACCTGTGCATTTATGTCGTGTATGTGGGTGTATATGAGTGTATGTGCTATTGGGTGGTGACATTGGGTCTCGCCCGCAATGTAATCGATGCAAGATCTTTACCTTACTTTCCCCAAATTTTTCACAAATTAAAACAATATAACTCAGTTACAATAGTAGGGTCTTACTTGCTTTGCCATTCATCCATTGCTATGTTGAGTGGTTTTTGGCCCATGTTGTAGTTTTTAGGTGACGTTTTGGAGGACTAAACTAATATCGCTAGTGCTGATAAGCAAGCATTCTACCTATTTGTGGTTCTGAGCTGTATGCGCGGAACAATAATTTTAACTCACCCGTAGCGCTGCACTCCCAGTCATAAACATGGTCACAAAAAAATAATGAAATAGATTCCAAGGGGTTGACTGTTTGAAAAGTAAATCTTGGCACAAAAAGAAAAAGTTTGCGAAACCATGCTGTACAGTAATTAAGCTTCCATTTTCTAAGGTTAAGATTTTTCTTAGTATTTTCTAAGTAAGTTTATGGACTTTGCTTTATGCAGAGATTTAGTGGTGCATGAACAAAAGAGATTTAAATCCAAGGTCTTTGTGAGATGATGAATTAAGATCTTTTGTACTATGACTGATTAGTTAATGGATTTAGAGGTTTGTCTCAATGTTTTTTTTTTCCTGTTTATATAATTTATTTACACAGCATCAAGCAAGCGGCAGGCGACGCTGATTCGGCTGCTTTGTTCCATTCTTGCATCAAGATAATAGTGTGGTGCTGTGGATGTGCAGAATCCATTCCCATATCTTATTCTCGTTTTGTCTCTCATCTCTCTCTTTCTCTCTCTCTCTCTCCGTATGCTTCTTGCTCACCCGTTTTGCATTCCATTTGTATACAAAAGTAAAAACAATCACTCATATTTAACCTTTGTATCTTGTGTTTCTGTAATTGTGTAACAAAAATATGTAGACAGTAGAGCTTTAAAAGCCTGTTTTCCCATAGTCTAATAACATTAACGCTAGCTTCTTAGCTGCGTGCATGACATCCAGTCAAAGGTGAACCATATCACCCTCCACTTTCTTCTGTGGTTTCTCATCCATCTTTACATTCCTACCGCTTTTTTCCACCTATGTAATGAATCATCAAATTTGAATGAGCCATTCCCCCCTTTACACCCGTCTCCAGATCACTTCTGCCTTATCATCCAATTGAGCCATCTGCCATGTGACTTGCCTACTTAAATGTATTTCAATCCACCCACCTGCTTTAGCTTTTCCTGATTGTCCGTCATCTAAGTAATATATACTGTATCAATGCATCCAGTGACCCTCTTTTACCATGCCATCATAATTATTTTCCCACTCACTAAAGTCTTTCACTTCACAGAGAGCATACATCTTTTCCCCGTATCTCTTCTACAACAAATCTATTTTACTACTTTCGGCACCCTTTCTTGTTTGCTTACATATATCTTTTCTGTCTTTCTTTCTCACAACTCCAGAGGCTATTGGATATCTTGGAGAGAAAAAAAAAAGAAATCAATTGATGGAATCAATTGATGGTGTAACAGTGTGAGGTTGCAGCTGGGGACTCATTGCATTACTCTAAGTAAGGTAAAAATCAATGAGAATCAATAGCAGCATTACAAACGTGCATTTGCAAACATTTCTAATACATGCTAGCAGTTCAGATCTTGTGATTTTGAGCTGTTTTTATCATTGCATGTTGTTCTCACTTTTGGGTAAGCAGAATCTTTCGCAACCTGGCCAAGTTTTGAATGAATTGTGGAGGGTAACAAAAAAAAAACAAACACAAAAAACCTGTTTTTAAAAAGTGCCTTTCATTTTACTGCTGTTTTTCAAAAGTCTAAAGTCAAAAGTGCTAAAATCCATGATCTTGAGTTAAGAGCATATAGAAAGCGCAATATTTTGTGCCATTTAAAAAATCCATACAATTTAACATTATATAACACACTGTATAACTACGGTATAATAAATAATAATAATATGTGCTGCATGAGTGTGGCTTGAAAGTGCAATTATCCGACAGCAGTCCAGAACTGTCTCCCATTGACAATGTGTGGAGAGGTATTATAGTCATAATATAATACCAATTATAATTAGATTATTATTATTATTATTATTATTATTATATTAAATGGATTGTTATAATGATGTAATAATCAAGTTATTATTACAAATAATGGTAATTATATAACAATCATATATCACAGTAGCTTTTACAAAACAAAACCAAATAACTTCTATTGAAAACTACCCCCCCCCAGACACGCACACCCAAAGTTAATAACATTAATAAGCATTGTTTTTTCAAATGGCTTTGCTCCAGTTTTTCACATCCCAAAGAAGCTGAGATTGCTGCAGTCCAATCTCATGCAGGGGTAATTTCTCCAACCTTCAAAGAGATTTGGAATGCTTTTTGGAATGTGGTGAAGTCAACAAGCACTTTCATTAGAGTCCTGGACTTCTCTCAGTCTTTTGCGGACCTGTCAAATTAGGGTATTGAGTGTTGATAGAGTGTGACTTGTAAATAAACGCTATTGTGGTTTAATTCAGCAACGGAGTGGCAGCGTGCGGCATCTGCATGACTGGCTGCAAGAATTAACGTCAGGCTAAATTACAGACAGAGGCCACTGGAAAGCACTGTAGCTAGTAATTCAAGGATTACACCCTTATGCTGAGGTTGTGTTCAACTGTTGTTTATTACAAAGCATTGTGAGGGAACTTGCACCAAAAATTATGCACAATGTGCTGTACATGACGGTACTAATCTAAGTAGAGATGAGATTTTTCTTGGCACAATCGCAATACAGAAAATATTCTGCATGAAATAATAATGTAAATTCCACAAAATGCAAATTTTTGTGTGGCTTTAGATAAAGGTATCGTTAATTCATAGAGACCACATGGAAAGCATAGATCAAAAGGAATAATAAGGATCTATCATCCTTGATAAACCAGGACATGCAGAAGCCTGGTATTTAAAAGATTGCTGTCAAAAGCTTGACCTTGGTCTGTGCTCTACATGCACTCACTCTAGGGACATATTTAAAATGCATTGTTCAAGTGTCAGTGACATGATGAACAAGTGGTCAGCACATTCGCCTCATAGTTCTGAGGTTGGAATCTAATTTTATGCTACTTCCCTCCTGTGTTGAGTGTTCTTGTTCTACCCTTGTTTCCATGGTAAACTCAGATTTTCTCTGTCATTCCAGTAACATGCGAAAAAATGTATTGAATGATATCCATCCATTTTTTTTTAATAGCCTCTTATCCTCACCAGGGTCAAGGCTTGCTGGTGCCTATCCCAGCAGACTTTTGGCAATATGCCGGGGACACCCTGAACTGGTTGACGGCCAAATTGCAGGGCACACCGGGACAAACAAACATTCACGCACCCAGTCACACCTAAGGACAGTTTAGTGTGTCCAATACACCTGCCATGCATGTTGTTGGAGTGCGTGAGGAAGCTGGAGTGCCTGGAGAGAACCCACACGGGCTCAGGGTAAACATGCAAATTCCACACTCGAAGCCCAGAGCCAGCTGGAATTCGGGTCCCTTAACTGTGAGGCGGATGTGCTAACCACATCGGCCGAGCTGCCCAGATTATATCCTTTAGTCGAAAAGTAGAATATGGCCTCATCCAAGTGTGTCTCATGCAGTAAACAAACAGATTAGACATGCACATCAGTTTGTGCCACTTTGACATCATCAGATACTGCCAACATGATTATACATTATCTGCCAAAAACACATGCTGTAAAGTAAAGCTATAGTGGTAGCATTACATATAATATGAGTATGCTACATTACAGGTATTCATAGATGCATAAGGAAAGAACAGCTGCCAGTGGAACAATGTTGAGCTAAATCTCTTTTAAATTAGTAGAGTAAAGAGTCAGCCCAGACCATTTGTTTTATTAATGCATAGTATGATAGTTTTGTTCAGTCTGCACCGAGCTGTGACATTATCACAAGGACAAAGCATGCCTCTGAACCCTCTACTGTATACTAAGTTCTCATTTTGGGATAGGAGTGGGGTTCGATGTAGAGTCAGGTGTTCTTGACATATCTCGTCAAGTCAATCAAGAAAGCTAATTAAAATTTTGTTTGTTGAAGCAGCTAAGTCGATGCAGGTTTTTGTCATTTGATTATGTGGATTGTCTAATGAATCCTCTCACTGACAGTATACATTAGGGTTTGCAAAGAATCCCTTGTGGCAGACTTAAAATCTATCATTTTAGAATCAAGCATTGACAGAAAAAGTGAAAAGAATCTGGTATATTGTATATATAAATGTATTATTATTCCATTAGATATGATTCAGAAAAACATAAGTAACAGTAGGTCAAACTGCGTGCATAGGTAGAGTTATCTCTCCTTTGGTGTTTTTCCCAGAATTTGTGAATGGTAAACGGCGGGATGGAATAAGATGAGTCCGGGCCAACCTTCCTTTGCAATACAAATCAGGGAATGCTGAGAGCAAGAGGATTTCGATGTTGTGGAAGTATAGACACGGTTGTCCGTGTGTGGCATTTGTGCGCATTCATTCATGCACGTGGTTGCGCATCTGACGTGTGTAATTGGAGACCACCTTGCAATCATCCCATGCTGTTGTCACAGAGCATAGAATCCATCTGCCTGCACACCGGTCTAAGCCACTCAAAAACAAATTTATAATTATTATAATGACGATCTTTTAGGTATTTTAATGTACTAGCAGTAGCTCCTCGGCGTTTTATTTTCTACTAGGGAGTATATTCTACTTTGTGTAACTAAATCAGCAGCAAAGCCGCAGGGCGAATTTCACTGCGTCCAGCGAAGCGCCCAGTCAGATGAATCCGGTCTCCTCAAACATGATAAATCAGGCTTGCATTGACCTGAAAATGAGGATGCACCCATTTTTACTTCAAGCTGACAGGTGCCAGTCTACCAAAATACTGATGAGTCAGCAAACACACAAGTATTTGTATTCATCCCTAAAGAAATGAATGGACAAATAGCGTGCTTTTATACCCGGTGCAATTCAGTGTATTGTATCAGTGTTTTACAAGACACACAACGTCTTGTAAATAAATAAAAACAAAACAAAAAAACACTTTCATGCAACTCATCCTATTTCTGAAAAGCATAACCTCAAAACTAATATTGAGTCACTGTTTTTGCAAACAAAACCGGTTATTCCAAATAAATCTGACTACATAATAGTATGCATGATGTTGGGAAGAAGTGTGGTTTTGATTTCCAATGGTTTTCATGAAAACAGAGACATGCTGTAATGGACTCCATTACATACTTCTGCCCACACATTTGCACGTTTATTAGTTAGAAACAGCAGACCTCCTCTTGTTGATGATGTTGAGTATTCATGAACACCTGCCTTCTTCAAACATTTTTCTACCACCGCACTATATATACTGCTATGGTGTTATACTCCTGTGCACAGTAAATTCAGTAGTTCTGGATGACTGTATATATTTTTTCCAGATGGCTGTAAAGTAATATCGACTTGACAAATGGTCTCTGTAAACTCCAACTAGCGTTTGGAATGTGAAAATTAAAATAAAACAAAAAACGAATGACGTGACGGAAACCATCTAATCTTCACATATTAAATGGATATGATGTCGACAGAAAGAGGGATCCAGGCAAAGGTTTCCAACTGCTGCATTAGCCTCTGTGCTTGTCGCCCTCCAGCACCATCAGCGTATCATTACCAAACATCTGAATTCACAGATGTTGAACTCTCCGCCTGGCAGGCTTGCTGAGAAGCTGACACAAAAAAAGAGAAAAAAACAGAGTAGAGTTAGTTCAGGCAATCCCTGTTGTCAATCCCGCTGATCCAAAGCCAACCTCAGTCAGCTGATGAACCAGCTGGTCCCCACCGTGAATCAATTACAATGGTGATGCGTACCTATCGGGCATCTCGATTGGTAAATATCATTCAAGGTCCCTGACACTGGCTTCTGACAAGTATATGGTGTATAAATGAACCTAATGATGACAAGCATTATGTACTGTTTGTGTGTGAGTGTGTGTGTGCGTGTGTGTGGGTGGGTAGATGAATGGATGGGTAATCTTCTTTGATGATATTGTTGGATGTTCATACCTGGACTTTCGCTTGTGTTGGGAGCACATTTGATTAACTGTGTGCATTAGCCTTACGTGATGAAGGCTGTGGACAGAACATCTGCTTGCCTGTGGAGATGCTGCTGTCTACAATTTGTCAAACAGTCTGAACTAAGTGTGCATTGCTGCAACCTGGGCTATTTAGCCAAGGTGGAAACATCATGTAACAGTTTAATCGTTATCCGACAGGGAACCACAGTGGCATTGAATCGCTTTGGCCACCAGCCTAGTTCAGTCATTATTTGCCTGCAGGGTCAATACATTCACTACATGGGGTAACTTGATTAAAGTATTTTTTAAGAATGACATTAAATGCATGCATATTTTTGCAAGGTTAAGCAGTACATTTGATTGAAATATAATTTGTCTTAATGTAATCATTATCATCCAGTGATATTCTAACAAGTATACTTCATTGTGACTGGCATTTTGAAGGTATTGCTGTGTTCTCTTGCATAAACTGTTTATGCTGAAAAACATGTTTTGTGTAACTTCAGTTCATGTTAGAACACAACCTTGTGCTTCAAATCAAATCTAAATGAATATAGTATTTTTAGCTAATTAGTTTAATAAATTACTGCCAATCCTAACACCAATACCAATACAAAATCTTGTTGACATGATGTTACTTCGGGGAAGCGCTGTCTATAAGTAGCTGTTGTTGATGCTGAACTGTTTTGAAATTCAATGCTGTAAAGCATTTTTTTTTTTCAAAAAAATAATGTTTGCTTCCCGCTACACTGAAACGTATTTTTCGATCTTCAAAGACTTTCCCACAGACCGATTTTTATAATCACACAAATATGTAATATTCCAGAGCAGAACAATGGCATGCTGTAAATGCTATGCAATTGTATGAATATGAAGGGATAAGTAATTGTTGTAATGCCATTGTGTGTCTAATTACCTTTTTCTCATAATTAGGCATTTACGCTAATTATGTTGGACATTGAAAAAAAAAGGTTATTTTGTTTTTATTTTTTTTGCTCTTAATAATCTTCACAGGAGCACATGAGAATCCTCAATGAATGCAAACTCAAATCAAAGAACATAATTTGCGAATACCGGAACAGTTCTTTTTTCCTACCGAATATAAAATACTAGACTTTTTAGGGAAAGGTGGCACACTTCAGAACAGCAAGGATGCACAGAACAGATTCTATAGTGTAAAAAAAAGAATCATTACAAAAAATAGGGTTAGTGTTACCCCAACCCCAAGCTTAATGTGAAATAATATATTACAATAAATGAAAGTGTGTCTCATCCTGTTTTCTATGTGTAACACAAACACAATGTGCCCATAATCATAACCTTTTTTTTTAATCATCATTATAATGGTGGTTGTTTGTTGCCTGGAAGCAAATTAAGTTGGAGAGTAATTTTAAATGTTTTCCCTCATTTGTTTTATAACCTTTGCTCCCAATCACAGCAGACCCTTGCCTGTATCGGAGTTGTCCTTATTTTTAACTTAGTTCAAAGAGAATGGGCGTATTGCTGTCCAATTCACCTTCACCTCTCTTTGCAAAGGTACCAAGTGATATAAATAATAGCATTGATAAAAGAAAAATGTAATTAAAAAGTATTAGAAAATATAAAGAATTTTTTTTCACAGAAATAGAAGTATTTGAAGGGATGTAAAAATACTTAACGTACATAAATCCATGGGACACTAGACCTAGACTTGGAGGCACTAGACTCAGAAACTTGGAAAACTAATCTCAGAAACTACAGACTCGGAAAGCTTCCCATGGCAGCTGGAGCCATTGACTTGATTTAATGTTCAGATTGACAGTGTGTCACTGAGAACTTGGGAGCTTAAAAATTGTCGGACATCAATCCAACATGACATAACAAAGCAAACTAAAGCACCATAGCAACTGAACAGAAATGGATATGTCAAGAAAGACAATAGTAAATACAGAAACCTTATATGACAAAGGTGATACTAATTAAAAAAATTACAAAAGGTGACAATAACACTAACATAACCATTTAGTGACACAGTAATATTATAGGAATTAGTTTGTAAATAAAAACAAAAAAATGTTATATATGTATATATATATATATATATATATATATATATATATATATATATATATATATATATATATATATGTATATATGTATAATGTATATATATATATATATATATATATATATATATATATATATATACAGTATATATATATATATATATATATATATATATATATATATATATAGATAGATAGATAGATAGATAAAATATGTGTGTGTGTGTGTGATTTCCTTGCTCATTAAGATAGTATTGCAACCACATCCAACATTGCTTAATTACAGCCAGCGGTGAGCTAAATGCCAACCGTCAGTCAGTGGTCGTGGTCCACATCCCCTATCTTCTAGCCCTTCCATCACTATGCTCACTCATTCGTAATGTCTTCTTTTTTTACATTAATCCTCATATATGTACTTTCACTTACAAAATCTTGTTCAAGAGTCACTCTGCATCCGTCTCACCATCCAGCTATAGTTCAGCTTTCTCTGTTTCTCAATGCCTCTGACTGAGTGTTGAGCTGTGGGAGACGTCACTAATCTTTCCTGACCTTTGTTAGTAGCACTGTGTGTGGGCATATGAATAAGTCACTGCTTCACGCTCATCCATAATTTACACAAACAGGAAATGGTTCAGACCAATTTTGAATTAGTTTAAAGATGAGGGCTTCACTACAGTTTACTGTAAAAGAAAAGAAAAAACTAATAAATATGTTTTTTTTAATTTCTGGGATAAAAACATGTGATGGTGACACATTGAAATACTGATATTATGTTATTATCCTTGAAGGATGTATGCACCAATATTTTAAAGGTGTTTTTTTTTCCCAAAAGTAGGGATTTCAACCTGCCGATGTTCATATTGCTGTAGCTTTCTCAGTTTTTTAGCTGCTTCTGTGTATTTTACAGTATATCATTTAACATGTATTAAGTCTAGGATTGCACTATGCGCCGTTTTGACAAAAGCAGGCTTGACTTAGTTTTGAGTTACTGACAAAAATATGAATTTTGCAGAGAAATGTCCATTTTTGGATTCCTACGAAAACTACCTGGTCTCAGCTTTCGTTTCCAAGCAGTCATAAAGTTCAAAGTTGCAATAAAAGTGTTTGAAAGTAAGAGATTAGTTGATTATTGCTATGGCGTTAATATGGAGTTTGTTTTAAATCACATCTCTGTGAAGCTGTCAACAAATAAGCCAGAAATCCTCACCTCAAATGTCATTCACAAATTAGTTATACGAAGAGACAAACTGACCAATAAAATTCTAAAACGCAAAGATATGAACCAGAACGCATGAACAGCCAGTTAGCTATGTGTGGAATATTAACACGGTTGTTCATGTGTTATGCGGCATAACTGTGCCTGCTCTTCCTCACCTCACGGCAGATCATAAAGTCATCCGAACATTGTCCAAATGTAATGTATCCTTATTCCTGGGGGCTCTTTTGTAAGGAATTGACTATTGATGTAATGCTTTATCCTCATGGTTGCTGCACAAAGGTTTTCTTTTGTTTAGAATAAATGCAGCCCCTGCCACCGAGGCGAGAACAGCGAGTCATCTGACAAACTTTTTTTTTTAAACACAAAAGGTAAAAACGCCTTTTGAAACGCCTTTGAGAAATCATAAACTATATTGTACAAAGTATTGTAATAATAAAATAAGCAATTGTTTTGATCCCTTGTCAACATTATCATTCTTGTGACGTTTACCGACTACTGATGATCCATCACGTGCGTCCCAAATGTGTATGGGACATATATAGGCAGCCACAAATGTTCACTTTTATACTTGTTTATTTGTGTTGAATTGTAACTCAAATGTGAGATGTATGAAAAAGATCATACCTGAGGATGAAAAGACTATAACGTGGTCATTGCAAAGTCCTTCTTTTTGTTCATTAATGCAAGCAATCAGGAGAGACTTGGACAGTAAGTCCTGCAACATTGATCTGATTTTCATTACAAAGAGAAGCAAAACCAAAACAAAATGGAGTTGAACCATCAAAATGTCATCAGAATGTAATTTACTTTCTGTGCCCAAATACATTTGGGATATAACATCCATGACAAAAAAAAATCTTGTCGCAGCTGGACCACACCAAATGGTAATTTGTATTTTAATTGACACAAAAATCCTAAATCTAATTTCCCATTGGTATAATTTGACGTTTAAAAACCACAGACACAACATCAAAACAAGCAAATAATCAGTGAAGTCCGATGATGCCTCAGGCAAGAAATTTAAGATTAAGTGCAACATTGAACATTCAAAGTGTAATTTTTGAACTAGCACCATTTATTATATTAAAGTCGTAAAGGACATTTTGTATATAATCACAATACATGAATATATGCACAGAATCTATGAGTAACTCAGTTTTCATATTTAACACATGAAGACCGTTTTGTCAGAACCGCTCACAACTCTATTTCCGTAGCTCTCTTCTTTTTGACTGAAAAAGGATCAACAAACGCATTAGAGGAAAACAACATGGGAACTTTTTCACATATAGTGTATGAAAAGGTGTACTTACAGTACTATGTGCACACATGAGTTGAATAGTACATGTTGAGATGAGAGCTGCAAGAGTGCCTTTGAAATGCTTAATACGGTTGAGTGCGCTCCACTCTCTTTCTCTCCAGATTCAGGCTGGCGGTGGTTCCGGCCCGGTAGATCAGTTTATTGATCCTGCTGGCACCGATGTGGATCCCCCAGCACACCACAGCTGGGGCTGTCACTAGACAAATGCCTTGCTGTTTAATCCTTGGCATCGCCGGAGCCGGGTGGTAGAAGCCCCATTTGCATCGGGGCTGAGGACTCAGTCTTCCTCTGAAGTTCGCCTCGGAATTAATGGGACAATCCATCTTGGCCCCTTTGGCCCTGCCACATCTGATCTCTCCCCTGTTGGCCAGGATCAGCAAGGAGCAGTTGGTGAGGGGCAACCATGTGACAAGAGTGGCTACTCTAATGATGCTTTTGCCCTGGCACAATTTCCAGCATTAGCTCTGGGGAGTGTTTTCTGAAAAGACAAATGAGCCAGATGTCTTGCTGAAAGATGACATTTTTATGCTGGCTTTGAATGAAGGGCTCGGATGAAATGGGTTATCGCTAATTATTTTAGCATTACTTCACCAAATGTCTGCATTGTCAGATGTTTGTGTTTTCTACTTGACTTTTTAATTGTTAGATCAACACGTTGCCCTTTAAGAAGAAACCAAATAACATGGTCATGGCCTACACTAAGAAAGCAAGTCGCGATTCATGCAGTAAGATGGTCGTATCAGCAAGAAAAGTTTCTTTTCATTTTGTTAAAACCATATGTCCCGTCTGATTGTGTTTTTTTTCTTGCCAAGAATCATTGTACATAGGTATTTTCTTGTTGTCATGGCAACAATCATATGTGTAGTGATTCAAAAATATTCTTCAAAGCAGAGGTGGCCTGCAAATTGGTTTAGTCCGGCCCACAAGACAATTTTATCATGTAAAATATATAAATGTGCTGAATGTTTTTTCAATAAATGAAAAATTAGAAATGTTTAATGTAATAGTAATAGTGATGTTACTGTTTTATGATTAATTGTGATTTTGTTCTTGTACTATTTTGGACAACAACAAAAAAACAAAACAAAAAATCATTTAAAGTTCTTTTAAAGTTACATAAATATACACCTAACTTAAGGTTGTTTATTTGTCACACCGAGCTGTTGATCCATGCAAAATTAGCATGTAAAAAAAACTAAACAATGAAGCTTCATTAGCTAAATACTATTGTAATGTAAAAATCCGATTCCCTCATCATAATTAGCACCTGGCATGTTACAGTAAAATAATAACCCTTCAAACAACACATTGGGGAGCAGTCCAGGGTGTTCCATATACTTATCATCTTGTGTGATAGCTATGAATGAGGACACAAGATACAGCAGTGTGACTGCATTTAATTGTGAAGCTCTTCTAGAATGCTAAACGATTGTTGATTATGTCATGTACTTACCGTTCATCAAAAATTATACGATGTTCTACAAGGCTGCTTGAAGTGGCCGTATTAAATAACGAGCTGGAGGAATGACATAACGCAAATGTGAAATTATACATGAATACAGCAGTATAAATTGTGATTTTGGGCATGTCTATTTACTTACTTACATGTGTTTCAGCAAGAGACTTTTTATCATTTGAATTTGTGACTTGAAAAATAAGGTGTTATTGATTGGTTGAAGAGTTCATCAGAAAGCACGTTGATTCGAACTACTTTGCAATGAGTCATTTAACTCTTGTGGACTGACACAAGATCCTTTAAGAGAAAAAGGAAGAGAAAAAAAACGGTTGTAAATACAATAACCATATCACATACATGGTTGTTTTGCCCTCCGATGTGCTTCGAACCTACTGATTCTTTTATCCTACATTGGCCTAACAAGCTATTCACGGCTATATCTGTCATGTGGCAGTTTCACTCTAACCTACCCTTCGGAATTAGTACCACCAAGCGGTTGTTTATTTGTTTATTTTGAGATAGACGTATATGTTTTTTCGTTGGTTAGCACACAGCAAGGAAATACGTGTTTGTATGCTGGGAAAAGAGGCCAAGCTCTGCGGTGGTCCTTGCTTCATTAGATTCAGTATAATGATAACCTGTATAGCTTAATAAAAGGCTGTTCTGTTTCCTGAAAAGGTAAATGAGACATGAGATGCTGTTGTGTGCTTTGGTGTGGCACGGTGCCAAGTCAGAGGGATAGAGACCAAGAAGAGCATGGGAATGCAGTGAATGAGATAAATGTTTTTCCTTCAAAGGAACTCAGCCTGTGGCGACGTTGCTTTGCTTTTTTTCTCCCCTCGCTTAATTAAGAAAGCAATCCCTCTTTCCCCTGAGCTCACTCCTTCTTAGTCTCACTCGTTCTGGCGGAAGCCACATTTAATAAATGATCATGGCGATAATGCAGGGTGACAGGGAGAAGCGTGTGGATGTATGCTGTCTGGATTTACATGCCTCTGTGTGTGTGTGTGAGAGAGAGAGAGAGTGCATGTGCAGTTTAGCTGCCAACATCAGTGACACGTTTCACAGCCTTGTTACAGTAACACACAATTAAGATTTTACACATGACACGGTAAATTATGAATGCATTATGCTGGTGAATACCTCACAATACACTGTGCCGCAACTACGGGAATGCTTGAAATTCATTCAGATGCCATGAAAATCGCCATTTTTGTTGCACCAATAGTACCGCAGTTTATCTCTCCAAGAGGAGCAATGAAGAAATGCGTGATTAGTTTGCAAAAAGGTGGTCCACCTTTGGCTTGTTCACGGCATCTGATTACAACACTGAAATTCCTTTAAGGGGCATGATTTTTCACACTGAGGGTTTCATGTGAAGCCACGATACAAATGTTTTCTTTCCAGCTCTCTGTCAAACTATGTGATGAGCTCACAGTCCATTGGAGGCAGGAGATTGTCACACTTAATGGAGGTCAGCTGGGCTATTCCCTCTTGTGAATAGAACTGAAGAATGGGAATTGTTTGTCGTATTTGTCTCCATTAAAAAAAAAAAAAATGCACACGTGCACATCCCAGACATACATTTTCAGAGGTAATGTTTTTGGAGGGAGTAATTTTTCTTTTTTTACTTGTCCATGAAACCATTTTGTTGGACACTCATGACGTGTCAACTCTAGAAAGCTATCGATGTGCTTTTTTAATGGAACGTTTCACTTTTTAGATCATATTAGTCTGATGTAGTATGAGGGTCACACCTGAAAGAGAAAAAAAATGTCTGCATGAAGCATATACTTGATGCAGTGCACTGGTGACCAGTTCAAAGAGTTACAGCCCCACTTGCCCAGTGAGGGTTGCTGAATGCTTCAATAAAAGCAGGTGATACTGATACACAGACAATGGAACTACAGTATTTTACATATTAGGCTTTCCTGTGTGGAGTTTGCATGTTCATCCCAATCCTGCGTGGGTTATCTCTCTAGTTTCCTCCGACACTACAAAAACATGCATGGGAGGTGCAATGGATACACTAGATTGTCCTTTGGCGCGTGAATGGTTGTTCGTGTCTATGTGCCCTGCAATTGGCTGGCAACCAGTTCAGGGTTTCCCCCGCCTACTGCCTGAAGTCAGCTGGGATAGGCACCTGTGATGGTTATAAGGATAAGCAGCTATAGAAAATGGATGGATGGATGTTAATTGCTGCAAATGTTTTACAATAATAAAGTGTAACGTGAGCATAAATCTGTGCTGAGTTTTCAGTTTTCTGTGAGTAGTTTGTAGATTTGTGTCACACTTTGTAAATCATTAATTGATATCACAATCGTATGCCATTTTATGTGCAAAGAATGACTTTTCTTTCCGAGGATTGTTGTCAGAATGTAAAAATAGTGATTATACATTTGCTATCATAAATAAACTGCTTCCAATGAATAAACACTTTGCTATAATGAATATAACTCCTTGCAATGAAAAAATGCTTTGCAATAAATACGTGAGAATAGATACACCGCTTGAAATGAAACTATGTGTGCTATGAACTATGAAGGCTGCTGTTAGAAGATTGCTGTTGCAAAATTCACCGTGGGAAGGACGACCAGCCTGATCAAGTTTAGCCACAGTCAATGTCACTTTGCTTGTTATCTACAAATTATCTTGCCAAACTTGTAATAATCATACACACACATAGAAAGACACATGTACAGTCACATGTACAGGGTTCCGGCCAGTTTGTTTTTCAGGGTGTGAACCTGCATATAAATTAGGGACTTCTAAAATCAAATAAATACAGAGGCTTGAGAGGGGCAGCTTCAGAACGAAGTAGAATTAACCTTGCGCAGTCCTCCTTTGTTCTCCTCATGCATGAGAAAACGAAAGGCTTCTCTCCTTCTTTGTGTATAGTTTCTCACAAATGTCCAACAGGTGATGCTGACAATCATTTAATTTAACAATATGTTTATGAAATATTTGTATTATGCCACTCAATGCATTTAAGTTTTCTAGTCAGAAACCGTTACAGCTGCTCTTGCATGGCTACTCCTTGTGCAGATAGTAAAACTATCCTAACTGTAAAATTCTGACTTGTTTTGATATGGAAAACAAAACACGACATTTTTTCATCGTGATTTTATCACTTAATTTTCGCTTGGCTTATTTACTATGTTACCCAATTTGGACCTTCCTCTATACAGTAGAAGGCTACTCTGAATGAGTAAAGCAGGATGTTAAGTTTAATAATGCAGCACATGAATGTAATATTAAAGCATTCCAGTGAATGGAGAGTAGCTGACCACTACAAATAATCTGGGGCAACATTTCTCGGGGTGGGAAGTCATGGTAGTTGAAGTCAAGGCAAGACAAAAGAGATTTTAAAACTATTATTATTTTTGTTATAATTTTTTTTCTTTAAACGAAAAGGAACTATCAAATGGAAAAGGAGAAAATGATCATACAAACTGGAACAACAGTTTTAATGCACATAACATTGCAAAAGAAAAATTTTGAGGAAGATAAAATATGAGCTGACCAAAACTGAGGGAGCTGGGTTACAGCCAAGACAGTTGGAGGAAATATGCATGAATTTATACATAAATATTACATAAAAAAATACTGTGGAGAACAAAAGTGAGGATTATTGGGGGGGGGGGGGGGGGGGGCATGAGCAGTGTCATAGCAATCATTTCAGAAAAAAGTATTGATTCACCCGAAGCTGATGAGAGAGGGGACGGTTTTTTGAAGGCCATGCAGGCCAACGTGGCCCTAGGCAGAATTTTCGTCCCGCCACATTGATATTGAGGGAGTTTGGGACTAGAGAATGGTCACCTACAGGTCTGTAAAAATGAATTTTATGAAAAATAGAATAAATTGGGTGAAAAATGAACTTTTAAATTAAACCTGTTTCCAAAAACGGACTATCATATTGAAGCGGTAATCCACAATTTGTCCTTCACAAATTTAGGGTTGGAACTCATGGTCAGTTTCTGTGTGTTTTAGACTGTCAATCTGCACACATAACACATGTTTTAGTCTCTATATATTCTTTATACAAGTAAAATGGTTTTGACAATAGATGATCTCTTTGAGTGAGGTTGGAAATTGAGGTGATACCCTCCACAAAATTATGTGAAATCGGCCCCCCTTTACGGTATTTTCCAGGCTTTGCGACAAAAACAACTGTCATGACCCTAGGGGGTTGGCTGTTTTTGTGTTGTTTTGTCTTCATCTGCAGACCTTTTTAGGTAATTGCACTTATTTCCTATTGTCATCACATGACGGAGATGCTGGTCTGCTATTGGTCGGTCTCACTCGTTTCCAAATGGCGGAATGGTAAAACTTTGTTCTATCGCGAGTGTTTGCAAAACCGTATTTATAGTGCATTTGCTTGATAGTGCACTGCTTAATTCAAACTTGAAAGGGTTAGCCATGGGTCCCAAGAATGCTAGTGATGTTAAGAGAGAATAAGAAGATGATTTAAATGGAAACGAAGCTGGAGATTATCAAGAAACAAGAAGCTAGCCTAGCCTAGGCTACCCTTACTAGGGAATAAGGGCATAACAAGCACCATTCAAAAGGTAAATAAATCCTTTCTATATTTTTCATTATATTTCATGATCTTTTCTATTTGTATACATGTATATTTTATATACGAGGCGCTTATTATTATTTTGGTACCAATTTTTAATATGTATGACCAATTTTGATGTTCTTACCTGGGGTTCTAAACACATTCGCTATTTAACATATTGTTTGGATTGCCCGCCATACGGTGAATTTGTTGTCAGTGGTAGCACAGGTGGCGCATTTGACTCTCATGAAGCAAAATGCGGCAATCAGCTGGTGATCATTTCATGGTTTACCCCACCTCTTACCCAAAGTCATCTGAGATAGGCCTCAGCTCACCAGTGAGTCTACTGAGGAGTAAGCATAGAGAAAAATACAGCAGAATCTACAGCATCTGAAGTGTAGATGGATATTTTCTTAATAAGGAGAGAGTGTTGTTTTGAATCCAAGTTGGTTAGTGAAGTTTTGAAAGGCCAGCTAGCTACAAAACGATAAAAGCATGCTTGACTGCGATGCTGACTACAGCAACATTATTGACCAATCACTTTTGGGCTGATGGAAAATAAACAGAGACCTTCAGAAGGTGCACACCTTCAACAGAAGGGTGAGAGCTTTTGGTGTATATGTCAGTTCAAAATCTTTCCATTTATAAACATGTGCAACTCGTGTCTCTTTTCTGGTCAATCCTTTCCAGTGTTCATTCACATTTGTGTTGTCTAACTAGCAGTATTCCTAAGACCTTTTTTTTCCCCACAATGTTGTTCACATTGCTGTGAATGGTTCATGTATGTACCGTTGTGAAGCGGTTAGTGAAAAAATGTCAATGAATGAAAGTAGTGTAAAAGACACATGCACTCTCCTTAGCTTTTACATTTGTCCACTGGCCCGCAAATCTTTGTTAGCCCCCAAAAATAGCCACCGGATGAAATGGTACCGTGGTGTCATGTGAGAAATATTTATAGCAGGGGAACTTTAATGTTTTTGCTCCAAGAGCTACATTTCCAGCAGCGTGTGACTTGACGTATTTATGTTGTCATGTTGTCAAGGCAATAATCAACATATTTAATGTACGTTCTTTGTAAATATAACTATTAAATTTGGGGACTTCCTGCAGTCACACAATCTGGTGAGACCGAATGCATATTTCCTTGCAATTTTTTTTTTTTCTGTCAATTTTTTAACTGTGCAACAAACCTTAATATTTTTATTTGTAGTTGATTGCACAATACAAACTCCACAAATAATATTATAGGTATTCCATAATTTATAGATACATCTTTGGAGCCTTTTTTGAGTACCGTTAGGTCAGGAATCAGGTGATTTTCTGTGTTATATTCTTCATTATTAGTTTTATACTGCACCATGAGTGGGAAGACTCAGCTTTTTATTTATATGTTGTTAGGTCTTTCACCGTCCTGAAGGCGATTTTGTGTTATTACATAGAGTAATTAATTGTGCATCTCCCTATATTAACAAACATGCACATATTCAAAAGTAATGATACATGCTTGCGTCTTATAAATGTTATGATGTCACTCAGATGTAAATGTTAATTTGAATACTCTGATAATGCACTTCACTATGTTTAATATCAGAAATCCCCTTATTAATAAAGTCATATGTTTAGAGACTTTTTTTGAGTACTATAGTGTTAAGAATCAGGCGATTTTCTACCATATATTATTCATTGATAGTTTTATATTCAATCGTGAGTGACGAGTCAACTTTTCACACCAGTGCTTCTTGTTTGATCTTTATTGTCAAGTTGCCTGGACTTGAAGCACATAGTCAATGTCTTTCACAGTTATTATTATTATTATTATTGTTTTTATTATTATTATTTTATATATAAGGGTTTGTCAAGAAATCTATTAAGACTGCCTGTTCGATCATTCAGCGCCTCTGACCAAGGTCCATATACTGCATATGGCCTGGGATCTGCTCTAAAAATAGCCCACAGGTGATGGGACATTATACTCTCTGAATTGAAAAAAAAAAAAACGTGCTCATTTGAACACATTGTATCCCTTCAAATTGATCAATAGCTGAGAAGCAGCTCTCAGTTTCATAAAGATTGGTGATCGGAGTACTGTCTTCCCCACTGACATGTATAACAGTAATACAATGTTTAATATTTTGAATCTCATTATGTCCTTTGAAACTAGGTATTATTCAATTTCTGTAGAAAATGTTTTTTTAGTTACATGCTTTACTATAGTAGTGACTGGTGAGTGTGTAGTAACAATAAAAGAAAATGGCTATTACAGCTATTGCTAAAAGGTTACAATTGCAGCCAGTAGAGGAAAAAGAAGTGTACAATCTTTATTAAATGTGGCCTTGCAGCTATTATGATGTTTGTGTTGAACATTGTCACAAAGTAGATACTTGAACTGGGCAAGAACATCAGCAGGGCCAAATCAGATAAAAGGAAATCAATAAGGATATATTCTTTACATAGCTGGGTACATTATTGTGAGGAATGATTGTGCCGTGGCAGTGAGAACTAAATGAACGGAGTAAGCTATAAAATGTAAAAGGAAAGGTCCACACCACTTCTCCAAAGCCAACTGTGTTAGCCTTTCATTCATGTATGATATTAAAGTTGACAGACTCTAATGACATAGACTCTAAATTGTGCATTGACAGATTACTGTTAAAGCAAAAAAAAAAAAAAAACATACATTAAAACATTATTGCAAAAGTAGTAGAACAAAAATCAGGCTTGTTTTTTGTATGACATTTGGACCAATATTACAGTTTTGATGCGTGGGTGATAATGATGATAATCGCTCTTACCAGCGCAGGTGTAGCCACAGCTGTGCAAGCCTGCATGGCCACTTGAGACACTTCTCAAGATGTGACTGTCTCACTTCCTTATAAAACCAAGTAATCTGGCAATGAAAGACCTTCTGTTGTCAGTGAAAAGGTTTGAATGTGACATCCCCCCTGGATGAGGACCAACCACCACACCATTAGCACCAAGTGTGAGCACCAAGTAGCATCCCAATGGGACAATCGAGTGAAAAGGTACGATTCCAAATGATTGTCATTCCGGCTACCACTGTGAAAAGTTGTATCAAGAGCTCATCCTAAGAGTTGGTCATTTATTTAGCTGCACATGGACTTTGTCAAGATCTTACCAAGATAAATGTGACTCTTAGTGGACATAATTGTCCGGCACTCATCATGTGAAAGCCGAGCCATAACAGTGTCTTGAATGACAATCAGCAACCAACCGGAATCTTAACTTAATTGATGATTTGACGAGATTATTCAAAGCTCTGTCCTTGGCTCCCGCCGTCCACGTCGCTCCTTCTCAGTCAAGTACAAACGCGCCCTGTGGGCTTCCTGTGTTGACAGGAAAAGAGCGGCTTTTCACAGCCGGCCAAAACACACAGCTGAGCGGAAGATGAGGCCTCATTTGGCGATGCTCTCTTCTAGCCGTATCTCTTGCTTCATCCTCATCACTTGCCACACTAACTTTCAATCATGGCCAGAGTCTGGACTCTTTGAATAAACCGACATGCCCTGTGATGTTTCATTTTCATGTTTCTCGTCAAGTCAGATGACATAAATTCACTCTAGCTCACCAGGAATGATTTCTGCCAACGTTCTTCTAGCTTAAATTGGCAGCCATTGAAGACTTGTTTAGATTTGGAAGAAAATATGCTAGCCATAATTGAAGAGTAAGGCATTGTGAGCAAGCAATTCCTGCCTTTATCATGTTCAAACTTGAAGAACAATGCATCACTATACTGTATGCTCCTGAGTAAAAAGACCATTCAAACCAACACTAAAATCGAGCTTCTTCTTTTTCTTAACCCGTTGTCGACATGAGAGTTGTGGCTATGCTGGAGCCCATCCCAGCTGTTCTTGGTCAGTGGGCTGCGTACACCCTGAACTGGTTGCCAGCTAATAGCAGGGCACACAGAGACAAACAACCATTCGCACTCACAAGCACACATAAGAGCAATAATATACCCACCATGCATATTTCATAAGGAATGTGTTGAAGATAATGATTAACCTTGATGGACCATTAAATCGCTTTCCTTGTAAGATTTTTTTTTTTAATAAGACAAAATCAGAAACTTGTTTAAAATGTATTGCACCCATAAAACACTCTTCTGTCATTGAATATGCCGTCTTTGTCCTCTTGGGCCATGTAGCATTGGAGATAATTGCCCCAAAGAGTCAAAGTTATTTGCAAAGTTTTCTGAAACTGGTTTGAACTGATGGGTTAACCTTTACATTTGAACCAGTTTCCATTGCGCAAAATAAGTATGAACTTCAACATGTGCGTGTGCTGAAATACTGCATCGTGTGACATCAATATCATACTAGCCAGGTTGCTACTTAAAAAAAACACATGAAGTGTTTTTGAGGAACAATTGTTGGTGTGAACAGCATGGCTCAGTCATCCCCTTGAACATGCTTGATGTGGAGCACAAGTTATAGACAAGGTTATGACAGCAATCTTCAGTTCAAACCTCAATAGACCATAATGCAGTTTGGCCATAAATATGCGTGAGGGGTGAACCAATGTGAATTGGTCATAGTGTTCATACGTTGTATAATTTCTCATCAGTCTTCATTTCATCCAAACATGTCATACATCTATAACCAATTAATGAATCATACAAACCTGCTCAACACCTTGAGGCTGGTTGAAAAATAGCAAGAATTTACCTTGAGCATATTTGGATCTTAATGAGGTTTTAATGAGAGCTAAAATATGCAAACCAACAATGAGGAGTGAGACAAAAAAAAACATTTGGAATTTGGACTTTAAAATAAATGAAACTGCATTAGGCTGTTTATCAGTTGCTCAAAGGTTTAGGAACATCGCTCAAAAAATAACGAAAAAACGAAAAAACACACCTAACCAGAAGTAGTGTCACCGTTTTTGTTAGTAAATTCGAATCTTTCCTTGAGCATGCTTGATGCGAGTGTTTCAAGGAAGCTGGTGGCCACTTTTCGCCAAGTGGTGAAGATGACATCAAGAAGGAATCAAATGCCTGGAACCTTACAATCCATCCCCAAAAGTTTTGAACGGGATTTAAATCTGGAGAACATGAAGATTCCCCCCAAAGAAGTCCTTTATCAAGTAAGGAATGTGAACTACAACAGTGTCCTTTTGAAAACACCAGCTGGCACCACATAGACGAGGGAGCTCCTTCTTGAGGGACCCCGCTGCAACATCTGCACATAACCAGCCGCTGTTTGATGACCCGGCATTACTTGAAGCTCTTGTGGGTACCACTGACTGGAAAAAGCACCCTAGATAATGATGGACCCCCTCCACTGTGCTAGGTAGAATACATCTGGGGTAGGCTCCAGATGGCTTCCAACATAAGTGGCATAACAAGAAGATCCCAAGGAGATCATGATCTCGGGTGCTTTTTCATTTACCTGCTGCAAAATATTTTGGAGCGTCAGTGGGTTCAATTGGCAAAGGACATAATTGTATATACACCTAGTTTAAAAACACATGAGCAGGACCTCAGAGACATTGAAACTGTGCATCGTGGTGAATACAAATTAGAGTGATGGAGTGGGTGAGTGTGTTGGATGACAGCCTTGTGATGGAACAGAGGGATGGGAATAGAACAGCGTTAGATTTAAGCCAGTCGAGGGAAACTAAGAAGGGATGGGATGGTACATGCGGATAAGGAGCAGTGATCGGAAATGTTAGGACAGTTCCAACAAAGGGAGTAGACTCTTATAAGGGTGGGAACGAGCGAATGGAATACGGAAATATAAGAAAGGACGACGAGGCATGCCACCATTTTTTTAAATTCATGCAGACAGAAGTGTTTCTGAATGAGTCTCTTGAGGCTGTCACGAACAGGCGTGCACACACGCACACATATAAGGAATGTTTCATAGCTTCCATTTGCTAGATTACATCTTTCAATTAAGACTTGGATGGTTGTCTTTTGCTTCCTGTGAACATGAGTATGTGTGTGTCCGAGATTAGACATTTTCAAAGCCTCCTACATGAAGCCAGATACAATGCAAAAAGGAGCAAATCAAAACAAAAATTATTCTTTAAAAAATATATACATACAATGCTTATAGATAAAATGGGTAAATTCTAGGTGAGTGGACATTGGTGTGGCTGGAATATACCAGTCTTTTTCCTTTTGCCAAATGCATCAAGTGGTCAAGCAAAAAACTGGAATGACAAAAAAAAAAAGGCTTGCTACCATGCCAGGGTATTCTAATTCCCTCCCATAGACACCTGTAATACCAACAGTGACAATATCTTTATCCATCCATCCATAAACCTGACCGACCAAACAACCAAACGCCCCTACACCTGACCGCTTATCCAAGGTCAGGCCCTGGGGCAGCAGCTTTAGCAGTGAAGCTCCAGACTCTGTCCCTTTCCCTAGCCGCTTCGTCCAGCTCTTCCCTGGGTGTCCTTAGAGAATCAGACCCTGCTCCATGCGGTCAAGTGTCTTGGGGACTTGTGAGGGCAGGGTGGAGTGGTAGATCGAAATGTAAATTGGTGCAGCAGCTGCTATGACTTGGACTCTGTGAAGGAACTGAGTGAATAAGATCACTTTTTATACTGATTGATTTACATTACTACCCTCACCTATATTCGTAAGATGTGGGTAGTGACCAAAAGAAGAAGATCCCAGACATAAGCGGCCAAAATTAGTTTCCTTTGCAGGATGTCTGGTCTCTCCCTTAGATATAGGGTGAAATGCTCGGCAATCCTCGTGGGGGGTTCAGAGTCAAGCCGCTGCTTCTCTACGTTGAGAGGAGCCAGTTGAGGTGGCTCAGCCATTTGGTTAGGATGCCTCCCGGGTGAGCGGTTTTGGGCATGTCCCACTGAGAGAGAAAACCCGGGGCATACGAGAGAGATGATAATATAAACAATATTGAAACTTGCCTGCACATGTGTATATTGTTGGTAGAATACATTTTATCATGTAACAAAAACACTGAAAACGTTTAGGAAGACTTTTACAAAAGATTAAGGTATTTTGTACAAAACACAATGACAGAAGCGATCAAAATCTTAAAGTTTACATGTCACATGAAAAACCGAGAAAGCAGACACAGAAGGGGGAAAGCACTACGTTTTTCTACCAAAAAACAAAAACGTAACAGTAATGATTAAAATATAGACTCAGAAAGTAGACTGCAACCTGACTCTGAAGCTTGGCCCAGAAAAAAAATCTAGTACAACAGGGTGACATGACAACTTGACTTGGGCGCTTATGCAAATGTAATAAATACAGCTAAGGAAAATTCTCACGTTAACAAATGTAACATGTTTAAAAATCATTTCCCAGTGCTGCTCAGAATTTTAGTCGGTGGAATTGTGTAATAAAAAAAACTGAAGCCTTAAAAAAAAATCCTGAAATGATGTTAAATCTAGCACAACTATTTTCACTTTCAAGTAATTTTAACTTGACCAAGACTAAATGACTTATCTTTTTGAAAGAGTGTATTACATTATACCAAATTTAAGAAAGGATCATTTTGATATACACTTGTAATTTGAGATTAAAGATACTGTATAGTATATGCGCATTCAATTATTGATCAAGGCATTTTAAACATGAAATTAGCTAGTGAAGGGAATAGAGGTGATTGATTGTGGTTTTAATTACTGTTATGAATGGATTTTTTTGTATGGGAGAAACAAATATGAAAACAAAATAAAACAACAACCTTCCTACATATGATGGGGTCACACCTCTGGGTCTTTTTTTTTTTTTAAGTATACATTAATATGTTTTACATTTTCCACTTGAAACAAATGTAATATATTACATGTAATATATTATAAGTGAAATATTGTAGCTGTATTGTGTAATATATTGTATGGGTATTTTACATTGTGGGAATGCCTATTATCAGATGCTGGCATATTATTCATATAGCTAAATACATGTTGTTAGCAATATTTTACAGTAAGTGGTGCATAAACAAACTATAGAGGAAATGAGATCTCTCCCACAAACGAGTGGGTGCTGTCAATATCAGTCATTTATTTGAAACAAGCATTAATTTTCTTTGCCAACGCACAGAGTAATAATTCAGTCCATAGCAGAACAAATGGAGTGTGCCATTATCATTTTATTTCAGGTTAGACTGCTTGCCCTACTACTTTGACTTTTTTGCAGTCTGATATAGATCAATCATTCACAGATTGATCATCTGAAACCCACACTTTATTGAAGTTATTATACAGTATTTGACATAGATTATGTGATTTCTGTAGAATGTGTTGTTATTGTCGTAGGAACAGTGACAATCAGATATCTTACAAATAATGGGAGCAAATGATGGTCTCTCAGCACCAGCTTTTTTTGCCAGGAAAAAAAACAAAACAAAACTGCCCTGTTGGAAATCGGGAACCCGCAACAAATATGGTACAACAGAAAAACTCATGCTTCATCTAATTTGGATTATTTGGTGAAAATGTGCAAACCTCTTATCTCAAGGCATACTGGCCCTACAAATATGATTTATTGTTTTCATATTTAAAGGAAACATGCATAAATGGGTTAGTTAAGTGCTTAGTGAAGTGTAAAAAGAAAAGCTTTTGTAGTGAGAGCTGAGAATCCTATACTTTTTCTGTACTGCTAAACATAGACATAGTCATAGGTTTGCACACTAATGCATTAACCATGTTCTTTGGAATTCAAGGTGATTCCTGCATATTTAATCCCATCAGCACAAGAGCCAAGTAGACTAGACTAAATCCCAGAACATAGAAATCCCATTTTAAGATCGTGAGAGTGGACATGTATTCATACAAAAAAATATTAATATTCCTGGTTTCTTCTTTTACAAGGCATACTGTGTATGAGTGGATACCACCATTCAAGGATGTTTTTTTCTGAGAAATAATTTCAGATGAAAGTAATAATAATAATAATAATAATAATAATAATCATAATCATAATCATAATCATAATCGTGATCATAATCATAATCATAATAATTTGGTGGATGTATAGTTAGCACTCCAGCCTAAAATCATGGGTTCATTTGAAAATGCAGGAGGAAATCGAAGTACAGAGAAAACCCGCACAGGAATCACGTTTGTCATGCTCATTGTCTATCCTCTATATCTCCGGCATCCCACCAATCTTCTCCTGTTTCTCCTCCCAATCCTTCCTACTTGTCCCCCTGAGTATCATGACTTAGGGGAAATGATTAGGAAGTCTTGGGCAATTTCCAATTCCCAACCATATGGCTGTGCCATAAACTTACTTCTTGGACCATGGAAAAGTATATCAATAACTCTTTGGCTGCCACTATCATTTGTCCTCTTGTTTCATTGATGGATTCTTCTTTGTGGATAAAAAAAAAAAGAAAAAAAAGACAAAACCCTATGACTATGCATTTTAACATTTGAGGATTCAATTAAATCTTTATTTAGAATAGGTATTTGCTACCCTTGAGCCTCTCAACCAAGCCATAATTTTCACTAAACCAGATGCTGCTCATTAAGAGCGAATTTGACCTATTGTCTGGGGTAGATGGTTTGGTTATCTTCCCCTGGGAAACAAATCATACATTAAGTTCTTATCATTATGTGTTTATTTCTTGTGTAGAATAGCACGTATTGCAATCCATTTTTTGCAGTTCTTGTCCATCTCACCCCATTCCTTAGATAGAGCTGTTGACACAGAAAAGTGTGAACTGAAACTTTCCCCCAGCTGTTGGATTAGATCAATGGCACCTGGCAATCTGTGGTTGGGCTTTTTGTTATGTCTTGTATTGTGCAATGTTTGCTGAATTGAATAGAAAGCAAAAGGGAACAGCAGATCTCTGACAGTCCTAAAGCGAACACGAGAGTGTGAGCTTCGCTGTCCCTTACAAGTAAGAAAAGTCAATCTTGGCTGGTCTGAGTTTATCATTTTACAGTATAGCATCTGGGATTTTCTAAAGAAGAATGTCCCTGACCCTCATCCTTGACCCTTCCCTCCTCTGTGACACCTACCAGGAGTTCACAAGCCTCTGGGTGGCCCCCTTGGTGGTGGTGATGGATGGAGGGGTACTGTTGTAAGCTTGTGTCCTTGATGTTGTCAATCTTTGGTTCTTTGTTTTTTCACATAAGATTGGGGGTGTCTCTCAGTATTTAAGCTTGGAATGCTCAAGGTTCTCAGAATGTCTAATTTTCTTCTGTGTTCTGCTGCATCTAGCGCCCTTCTCTGTTTTCACTTTGTATTTTTGTATGTAAAGGCTTTTGCTTTTTCACCTTTGTGTCATGTTTGCTTCTGGCTCCATTTTTTTCCTCATGGCACATTTCCTCATCTTTTTTGCAGGTGAACTGGAGACCATCCCAACTAACTAGAGCAATTAGGTTGCACACACACACACACACACCCACGCACACACGCACACACGCACACACACACACTGCTGCAGGGAGCTTGATTACATTCATTATCAATGTGACAGCAGTGTCGGCGTAAATATTGTGCGTGTGTGTGTGTGTGCATGTTATGTACAGAATAGAGGCGTGTGGGGAATTATTAATGCTAAAATTCCTGACCATTTATGGTCCAATCAATACATGCTGTTGGTAATCTTCTTCACATCAATGACTGCTTGTTCATCTGAACACACATCGATCCAAAATTGCATGCCGTTGTCTCCTTCACTGTGTATCATAAGTTGAGTTGTTTTTAGAGACTGGCACCAAACAAAACTCACCAGCAAAAATGAATGAGGTTCTTCTGAATAATCTAAAGACACACAATAAAAAAGGATTATTTAGACATCACTTTAATTTTTGTTACTGCAATTTACAGTGTCTAGAAGCAACAAAGCAGTAATTGGTCCCATTCAAGAGAAAATATTAATACTTTATTATTCTATAAGAAAAGTGTTTATAAAAAGTAATACATGAGATTAAATAGTATAATCTTACAAGTCTAAAATTTACTATCAGTTTTTAGAATCTAACTACTTGATATAGTAGTATGGGAGAAAGTCTTGAGTTAAATGAATTTAAAAGGTATTCAAATTATTTACTTTCATGTTATACTGGAACTTCATGGAGAATGGAGTCAGATCATAGCTAGCTAAGAATACTGGCTTTGTATTCCCAATATGAGACACCAAGGAATGTTGTGCCGACTGATATTCAGTTTTATGAAGAAATATTTTGAAAGCAAAAGTTCTTGCATTCAACGATGGAGGACTATGTGAAGAAGCGAAAAAAACTGAGTACTGTACTCGCTCACACAGTTGAGTGGAGGTGCGTTCAATGACCACTTACACAGTAGGACATTTCATACATTAATAGAAATACTAGTTCAAAGATGGAACAACAATGACTAGTTTATGGGCATATTACAGAAGTTGGAAACATTTTAAAAATGGGTTATGTATATTCCATAAACTAAAAACATCCACATGTCAAGTTGCAAGAGAAAGGGGTGCAAATTTCATTACTTTGAAAATCTGGTCACCCTTAGGGTGCCCTAAGCGGAGAAGTCAGATGATGCGCCCCACCCTATATTATGTTATAAGTCACAAATAAACAAAACTACAGCTTTTATTAATAATCACTTTGATGCAAAAACCCACAGAGGTGGTATGGTTTAACATCAAGTCAACTGACAATTGACAATTGAATTTAGGGGTGGATACCAGGTATTGGTTTTTGTTCAAAACCCGGTCTTATTTTAACACTTGCAATGGTGGTTGATACTGGTATCTGCGCTCTTGTCGCCGTTTTACGATTGGGAACAAAAGGCATAGAGACGTCCATTAAGACGCATTCTGCATGATGGATGATTCTTGCACATGGTTTGAGGAATGGCTGGTTAAAAAAAAAAGAAAAGTGTGTTCATGTCATAGCTGCATGTTCAATCCACATTGCACATTTGCTAAAGCATAGTCATGTCACGCAGAGGAGGAGAGAACCCATCCTAGAGCATGCAAGTCACATGTATGGGAGCATGTTGGCACCAAGGGATGAAACAAGTCCTTGTTTAAAGCGGGTACTTAAAAAATGTGAGGATTTTTAACTCCATATATTTTTTTAAACAGCACCTGTCATCCTAGAAACACACAAAACTTCACAAAGCAAATAATACTCGCCTGTAGTCTGTAGAGCAGGTGCCGTTAACCATTGTGCGGTATTTTGCCCAATCCTTTCATCTTTACATCAAAGGCATTTCACATCCAAAAGCAATGCATTGAAAGAATACACTAGGGAGCTGAAATTGCATCCAGATCTGAACAACATGTCAAAGTTCAACATAGCATGACCAGTTAATCATCACACAACCTGGAGTGTGATGTGGAATGATGATGATGATGTGGAAGGAAATGACTCAAACATAGTCAAAATATTGAACATGAAATAAATAGATCATTTTGTCCACAGAATAGCTGCCGAGGCATGGCTGAGCAAAGAGGATATAGAAACCTCCCACAGAAAAGCTCTCGTCAAATGCAGAGTCAAACCCGCAACTTTCTTTTACCGTACAACCAGATACTTACTGTATTGTCATAATTACTGTATCGAAAATATGCCATTGCAAGCAAACACTGACTCAAATGTTTGCAAGCACATCCGAGTGTGTGTGTTTTTTTTGTTTGTTTTTTTTTGTGGGGAAATAGTTGGCATGGACAAGATTAATTATGCCTGTCATACTGCTGAAATTGAAACTGAAATTGTGTCGTGTGAACAACATTTAAAACACCTCCCCTCTCTCTCTCTTTTCTCATTTTGAGATGAGATTCAAATAGTACAGACTGTTCCACAATTGATGCACTTGAATGTGTTTTTAGCCAGAGGGCATACACATGTCAGACATACTGATGGGCCACAGTTGTAGATTGCTGTTTGCAATAGACTAGATTGACTTTGTTTTTTCTTTTGTCATCACATCTGCTGATAAATGTTTCCCTCAATAGCTACATTCATAACTACTGTACCCTCATCATGTTTAACTATCAATAGTATGGCCTTCACCCTATTTGTGATCTGCTTTGTTTTAAAAAAAATGTAACTAGCTATCATCTTTTTGTGTTGCCCAAGTGTATTTTTATCTCATGTTGTAATTTTTGCACATACAACCCATATTATTTGATGATGATTTTATTATAATAAATAAAATTTTGAAAATTGTTTATCCCGCCTGAAGGATATAACAAAATAATCACAGTTATTCATGATTGAGACCAAATAAACTGAGTTTTAGATCGAAGGAATCACATGTTGAAGGCGTTTGAGAACATTTAAAGCAAGGCTTTACCTACATTGAATTATGCCAAGACTCCTGCAAGACCCAATAATAAAAAAATCGGGCTTCTTCCATCCATTGCTGCTATGCTGAAATACGCATCTGTTGTCATGATCAGCAGATGCATCGCATAACAATCCGCCCACCACTGTACACCAAGAAGAATGGAGACAACACTGCCAAGATAACGATAGTGCTGCATTGACAGCTCAGTATTTAGCACGGTATCGGCCGCTTGATTGCGACGTTGAAACTTTTTTTTTTTGGCAGACGAGTATTGCCGCGAAGCGATTGACACGTACTGTAAAAAAAAAGACTAAAGGTGCTGCAGGAGAAAATATTGGCTCTGCTACATCCCAGAAAAGTGAAAGTTCTCAGCAATGCTCTCCTTTCCGGACCCATTGTAAAGTGCACAGCAAGCTCGCTCCCCACCCCTCGCGCGACAAAAAGTGGTTTCACCAAAGTGATCGTCTTGACCCCGTTACTTGGTGTGTACGTAGCATTACACTCCTTACACATCCGGTGAAAGGTTAAGGTTAAGCCTAAAACCAGTACAACTCATTTCATCCGTATTGTATTGTAAACCTTTAAAGACAAGATACAATTTTTTTCTTTTGTATATTAATCCCTTTATTATTTAGCTTCACGCCATAGTGATGCATTGTTGATGATGTAGGCAAAAACAGTTAGTGCATTTCACAATTTCAATGTTAATATTCAAATTCAAGTACAGTCGGCTAGGGACACACGTTGGAAAAATAGATGTTTTCGGTGGTGCTAACATTAGCAGCTAGCCTGCATCGTTGTTAAAATGTTCAACGTACTGGCTAACATGAATTTTGAATGCTTCATCTTGATTCACATTCATCAGAACTATTTATAGACTATGATCATTGGCAATTGTACAGTGAATATTAGCGTTAGCTTACCTTGTCAATATTACTAGTTGCGACAGGGATCTTGCTGACAAGGTTTCCAAATGCTGTGGAAAGCGGCAGTGTATCTCCTAACGAATCCTCTAACTTCTTGACGTCCAAGTGTCATCCCTCATCGAGAGAGCCCAATCCACCACGTGTTTTTTTTTTTTTTTCACTAACTTAACGTTACTACTGCCCTGGTTTGTCAAATTACTGATCCTATTTGGCAAAGTGGACAGCTAGAGCTGTTTAGATTTTGTGCACAAAGTGCACCTAACAATGATATTTTTCTTGTCTTTATCTCTGACCAATTGAAAGTAATGATCGTATGTCCATCCTGTGTACATATTGTCCATGTTCAACCTGCCTTTTCAGCTCAGCAACTTTTCTTCTCTGATCTTGCGGTATTTTTGGCAAATTTGGGGGTGAAAAAAAATCTGGCAAAAAATGCATTGTAATGCATTACTTTGCTCTTATTTGTAACGAGTACAATATTACTAATTTTTGTGTGTGTAATATATTACATTACCGCGTTACAGTAAAAAGTATTGCATTACAGTTATTATGTTACTTTTGTAATACATTACTCCCAACACTGGATATGAATGTTAACATTGTCCAATCGTGCTGTCTGCTGTGTATTAACTTCACGTCTAATCCCTTTGAAAAAGCAAGAAGACCTTAAAACCATAACAGGTGACTACTTCTTAAAGTGCATTGAGAGTGCCAGGTGTGTGCAAAGCAATAATCAGAGCAAAGAGTGGCCATTTTGATGAAACATCAATACCGAACACGTTTTCACAACTGTATATAGATTACATCATGTTTCACATATATTACTAATACATTGTTTTGTTTTGTTTTGTTTTGTTTTGGGTTTTTTTGTACCGTACATTACAGCTCACTAAATGTGCTTCTTGTTCCCTAGCAGACATCTTCAGAGCATGATGTTCAGTCTGCTCTTTCTATGGCAGGAACCCTTTTTAAATATCCTTTTATATAACTGCTGCAGTCGCTCTCTCTCACTCTTAGACATTAACCCTGAGGGGCTCAAGTATTGCAGCAGGGTGGCCATTGAGTAGCTTCTTGGCACACACTAAATGAGACAAGGGCACATGCTCTTCATAAAAGAGGAGGCAAAAAGGTCTTAAAAATAAACACACAAAAGAAGAAAGGATGGAGTAGATGGTACATACATGTGGCGGACTTAAAAAAAGCTACATTGACAGCAATTTTAGTTCATTAGAGCCACTAAGAGCTGAAGGCAATGTGACAAACACAACAGTGAAATGATGGTCTTTAATGTGTAATGTCTTTGTATTTCACTATTTATGTGTAAATTATTTTTGAGGCAGAATAGCAGGTAGCGCAGCGTTAGGTGACTCGGGTCCAAGAGAGCCGCTATCCTGCATGTATTGGATGTCTCCCGTCTGTAACACGTGATTGTAATGATCAGGATCGTTATCAGGGTTGCTGATGAGCTGATTATTTGAATGGGGTGTAATGTAGGAGAGAGACATAAAAAATATGAAGGTTGCGCCTCTCTAGGAACTGGGTTGCCCATCCATGGCCTAGCATGTGGGTCTTGGTTTGATTCCTGTTTCTCTTGCTTGCTGATTTCTGTGACAAACCTGGTTTCCTCCCACATATCAAAAATATGCCATCTAGGTACATTGGGAACACCATATTGCCGGTATGAAGCGTGAATCACAAGTCAATGTGCAATGCTTGACCGACGACCAATCTACACTGCAAATGTCGGGGCCAAATACGAAAAAAATTCTTAAAAATTAGGATTGAGAATTGTTTTCTTGCCAAGAAAACCTGAAATCAGTACTTTTTTTATTATAGTTTTTAACAATGATTTGGGTTAAAAAGAATATTTCTTAATTTGAGCAATTTGTAAATTAAATGTAAGCAAATAGTTCTCTAAGGTCAAATGTAAAAGAATGTTTATTTGAAACGGACTTTCAATAGCACTTGTCTACTTTAGTACTCAAATTTGCAATGACTGTTTTCCTACTGACATCATAACAGGAACAACTGTGTGTTTAGTGTCTTGCTCAAGGACACTTTAACAGGGTCACATTAGTATTGAGATCGAACCCACATTGGTAGGCAGGAAACCACTCTACCACTGAGCCATGCCAAAATCTTCTTGATAAATCCTTTAAATGTACCTCGAGCGTTTATTTCCTCGTTTGTGCCTGGATTTTTGGAAATTGTCCTTATGTACTGTAAAATGTAAGCATTATTTTCTAAATACTTAAAATTACACTCATGTGAAATTTTTATTTTAAAACAACCCCTAAAAATATTTCTAATGCAGAGATGGGAAAATCAGATCCACAAAGTAAAAACCCTGCCACAGTTTAGCTTTTGCCACATGTGCTTTCTGCTTAACAGGTGAGTTCACAAGCTCATTTGACTGCAAGTTGATGAGAATCACTTGTGGCACATGCCAAACTGTGGCCCGGGTTTTACTGTGTGGACCTGAATTTCCCATCTCTAATGATTTTATTAATTAAAGCACTGACTGCAATGCTGTAGATTTAAGAAAACATAATTCTTATACATAATTTAACTTAAATTACAGGAAAACATAATGACAACAGATGTTTAAACAATGCTTATTTGTAACCATGGCTTATAATAAGATTTGGTTTTTGCTATCGTTTCATAAATTTAGAAAAAATGCCTCAGTTTTAGGATGAGGATAATTCAAAATCCAATTTGTATCTCATAATGAGTAAAAATATGACTGTTTTGAGCAAAGAAATTTTAATAAGAAAATGCAACTTTTAAGATCTTGAAATGAGCATTTTTTTCTTAAGATTTATTTGCTACACAAGATATTTTTCCCTGATAGACAAAAAATTGAATAAATAATAAAAAATAGAATATATTTATTTTGATAAGCCTTTTTTACATTCTTAAAATTGACTTTTTGCTTGGTAGGGTGTATCCTACCTTTAAAGTCAGCTGGGGTAGGCCCCCTCCTTGAACCTAATTAGGACCACCTGAAGTAGGTAGTTATTTGGTCCTTTTTATGTTTTTATTTGTGACCTGTGCCTTATCTCCACATTCCGTCACTGATTTCAGATGTTCATTTTCACTCAGTTTAAAGTGTTAGCTCCATACTTTCAGCATGTTCCCTCATCCCCAGTGTCACTTTCGATCTGTCACTCCCTCTCACTAATTGCCTCCCTTATCGTTGCCGGCTCCCACTTGCTTAGTGGAGGCTGACAAGCCAGTTGCAGCTTACAGCAATTGCGTGGCATCGCATGTTGTAGAAATCTCATAGTGTTCCTCTGTGACTACTATTTCCTCATGCTTCTCAGCTCTTATTTGTTTTCTGAACCTTTTGTTCCCTTTATGTTGTGACAGCTACTGCGCTTTCCCATTTTCTGTTTCTGTAAACGTTTCCTTTTTGTTTTTTTCTTGTTTAACCTAAAGAACTCATAAGCAAGCTTCCCAATGCTTCATAAACAAAATAATCGCTTCAATAATGGTCACAACAGGAATTTTATATACATATATTATACAGTAACAACATTGTGACTATTTGCTCGATATAATGACTCAAGGCGGCAGTGGCGTAGCCATAGAGTTTTTTATGTGGTTACCAGGGTTACACAACACCTCAGTGAGGGGCGTCCAAGAATGTTCGCGCATGAACGTGTCCATGCATCATTCTTTATCATGCCATCTACAATCACGGTTTAATCAAAAAAGTTGTACCTTTATAATATATATTCAAATATAACTGAGAAAAAACTGTGGCACAATATCAAGGGTCTAAGAATACTGCATGGATGTAAAATGGCATAAAAAAAATCCCAGATATCAGAATTTTCCTCTAGGTGTGGGGATGGGTCAAGAATATTGTTTCAGCGTTCGCCTACATTGTGCCTGTGGCCACAAGGCAATGTGTAGCCAGCAGTCAAGGGCTGGTGTGTGTTGCTATTCTTAAAAAAAAATAAGAATCCTGAAATTCCTGTTTCTCTTTCACTATTCTTTGTTATTTAACAAGGATACTCTAGATTACAACATAGTGTTAACCCTCGATTAGCATAGCACGCAGTCATAACAAAAGGTACCGCAACGCAAGCCAGAGCTGGGGTTAACCATCATGCATTGCGTGACAAAACTACGGGCAATATTACAGTTCAAAGTACACCACAATTCCCTTTGAAGGAATGTTCAGATGTGATGTGCAAACTGACCTTTTCATGTAGTTCTGTTCAAACTGATAGTATCATCTGAGAAGCAAAAAGTTATGGAATTAAATATTGCTTCAAGACCTTCTCTGGAGTCTTAAATGTTATCAAAAGAACTTACCTGCCTCTAAAACTTTAAAATAAATTGTAAAATATTGGATGCATTTATCACTCACCTCGTCTTCATTCAATAGCATGTAAGTTGCTTGCGCAGCCCAGAGTCAATACTTTTGTTTTTTTCGTGTAATCAGATTTCAGCTTCTGTATGTTTTTTTGTGTTGCCTTCAGACTCAGGTTTGTGCAATTAAAACAAGAAATGACCCTTTTTTTTTTTTTTTTTAGAATATGAACCAATCAAATTTCAGTTTACAATTTCCAGTGAGACATCAGCCCCTTTGAGTCATCTGATTGGATCAGAGCAAATCTAGTAAGCATATTTTCAATTGAATCTACTATGTTTGCAGGCACTGCTTTCATGTTAATATATATTTTTCACCCCATGTAACTTCTCAGAGGTAAGAGGTAGCACGTTCCTACTGACTGGGTCAGGAAGGCGTATGATATAACCTGGCCCTTTTTGTTTGTTTGTTTGCTGGGAGGAAGGAAATAACATTTATGTGGACGTGAATGAAATTTCAATGAACATCTGAAATTCTAACATATTTCATGGCCTACTCAGTATGTTTTATATCAGCAACAATTTTAAGTACCGTAATTGTGGAAAGACTTTTTTGGGAAGATTTGCACCTTGCAATATTGTTTACCAGGAATGGAAATGTCACTGACTGAAATTGCGCCCCTCACCTTTGTAGGGTAATTAAACATACCTGCACAATTGTCATTCTACAACATTAAGAAACTCAAAAGTAGATGTAAACAGTACTTCACATTGAGAAACTTTAGTAGCAAAAAAAAAATATGCTGAGTGACTGGTTTCTATACAACAAAGCTAATGCAGACTTAGAGCTATGGCCTCTCTGTCGGGTGCAATTGTAGGAATTGCACCAGCTTTCATCTGTAATTTTACGGAATATCCACTTATATTGGTGAAGGTTCACCAGTCATCCATGAATTGAAGGCTACGTATCACAAATGCCTGCAAGTTGACTGGCCCTGTGCTCCCAAACACACATTTTCACCACCGCCATTCATGTTCTACAGTAAAATTTTTAACTAATAACATTGTCGTTTACTTGGCCGACTCTCGCACTCTGGAATCAAAATGAATGAAAACAAAAGTAAAGTGCTCAATGCAAAATGCGGGTGTGTATTTTCTCTGCACGGATGGTGCGGAGGTGCTGCAGTGGCAGTGTGAGGACCTTCTTTGTCACTCTGATGTCATTGTGGCTCTTGAATGCACGGAATTTTCAGAATTTGATCATGGATGTAAAATAACCCTTTAGAGGTGTTTAAGATGAATAAATAATATTGTAACATGGTTAAAAATCTCCTAAAAGTTGAATTTCCATGATAAGAGCTCTTGAATGTTTTACGATGAGATATAGAGGCAGCCTAGCATCATTGCAGGTGACACTGGTTGGGTGACAAACGAACCGTCACAGCAATGCAAGTCTGACTTTCATGGATAGTTTTGTGAGTTGACTTAGCAAGCAAGAGCAATTGACTTATTTTCATTTCCTGTTCTGTTCTAGGATGACTCTGCATTAAGCAAGGACTATAAAGTTGGAAGAGTTTGATGTATAAGAAGTTTGACTTCAACCCAATTAAGCACCTTTGGGGTGATAAAGAACAATGACTGTGAGCCAGATCGTCCTGTCCAACATCAGTGATTTCTGACCTCACTAATAGCGTTGGCGGGCGTAGGTACAGGTTGGCAGGACGTTGCACTTTGTTTTGTTTTGTTTTGAATTCCAAAGGCTTCTGCTTCTGGGAAGAGCATTAATTTGATTTGTTCTGAGACTGAATAAACATCATTTATTTGAGGCTAATCATAAATAATCAGTGCCTCTTCTCCACTCCTTACTGCTAACATCTACTCCCTACACCACTATGCTGAGGAACCACAATGCTTGTTATTAACTTTCTTATACCATTTATCTCCCTTTCACCAGGACCATTACCGCCTCTGCTTTCTGTCATATGCTCCAAGCTGGCCATCTTTCTTCCATTGTGTCCTTCGCGCACATCATTTGTTTTAGTCTCATCACTCCTGTCTGTCCCAAGAGCAGGTACACTCAACACCCCCAACCTGATGAGCTTATTTTAACTCCAGATCATAAGTAGCGTGGTTAGTACGGATTTCCTGTCTGTCAATGACATCATACAGCAAGAGGAAGGCATTAAATCTTATGACACGATCATTCAAACATAATTGAACCTGGAGCAGATCAATGACAATCAAAAATCAAGCAATTAAAAAATACTGCACTTAATAGTTATTTCAAAAACAAACATCCACTTAACAACTTAATTCGTCTGTTAGTTAACTACCTGATAATATCCTCAACACATGCACACACACACAAACAAGGTTTTTTTTTTCTATTTTAGTGAAGAAGTCTTATCAATATAATGCATTTCCTAGTCTCTCACCATATTCATAACAATTACAACAGATTGCCTATTCCTAACCTTTAACTAAACCGAAATCCAATTCAAACCTATAACTCTAAAAGCAAGTCTTGACCCTCAAAAAATAGTCTGAAGTTGTCAGGTCCACCGAAATGTTTCCAACAAAAGCAAGATGTCTCTACAAAGATAGTAGAACCTTGTATTTGGTCCCCAGCATGTAGCATAAATCAAGGACACATCCACCCACACACGCATGCACGCACACACATTGAAATGCGCATTGATGTATTATTAAAGGAACCCAGCCCTTTCCTGGTGAAAAGTGTGTGTCCATGCCTGTGTGTGTTTGTATGTGTGCTGCTGCACATGAGCAGCTCTGCTGTGATGACCCTTCGTCACCTTTCAGCCAACAGGAAAGGAAGCTACAAAACACATTAGAATGACTACAGAGGATTAAGAGAAGAAAGAAAAGTAGGTCAGTCCTGCATCATAATGAATGCTATTGAGTATAATTTAATTATATGAAAGATTAGATTAATATCTTGGTGAGTTAAAAACGTGCAGAAACTATAATCAGTTGGCTGCTGCATGTGCGATTTTTTTAGTTTTTTTGTTTTACTTTATTTTTATCACTTTCCAGAGTCCTTTATATAGGTGCAAATATATTCATTCAAATTCAAGTAAACATTCGAAATATAACGGGGCCCAATATAAGAGCTGTATCAAAATTTTAGCCTTTATAAAGAACAATAATGTGGCACATTATTTTTCCCAAGACCTTGCCGCTAGAAGGTTCTAGTGTCAAATGTGTTCTGCTCATGTGGAATCACAGCCAGTGATGGAATTGAGACTCTTAATTCTTCATAAGTGAACATGCGTGTGAATTTCTAATCATTTCACAACTGGGTATTTTTTCAGACAGAAACACTTGCTTGTATCACCCTTGTATCTTATTCCACTGTGCAGGTTTGCTGGTTCATCTGAAAATTGTCATAGAATTGAGAATAATTATTCTGATCAATATATATCACCCGTTAATTTCTTCCAATTAAATATATCAATCACACAGCATGAGTGAGGTTTGGTGAGTGCGATGGATATCTTCTGAAAACATTTTCTGTCAAGCCAAGAGAGTGGAAAAACAGTCACATATAGTGCAGCATCTTAAAGTACCAAAAAAATGTTTTCCTGACAACATCCATCCATTTTCCTAACCGCTTGTCCTCACAAGCACATCCACTGAACAATATGCACTCCTGAAGTTTTTATCTTGTTGATTCCCTGGAAACACTGGGATGTGGTACACGAGTCCAAACTCTGACTTGTTACTGTTTCAACGTAGGGTTGCAAAGCAGAGGAAATTAAAAAAAAAAAAAAAAAAAAAAAGTCGAGTCCAGTCCGTAACCCTAGAAAAAAAAAAAAACTATTTTCATTTTTTTCTGTTCCACAGAACCTTTTTTTTTTTTTTGCCTGAATTTTCTTAGTTTTGCAGAAGTAACATTAGCACATACCTTATTTTAGCTATATTGTTGTGTTCATCAGGATTAATGCCCCCAGCCATGTGAGCTGCCCAAAATAAAAACGAGGTCCACAGATTCGCTATTTGGATTTGGACTCTGACCTTGTTGGCTCGGATTCAACTTTGACTCTGATATTTGTGTCTCAAATTTGACTTTGACCCTGACCTTTGTGCCTTGCGCTTACCTCGGACTCGAGAAAGTTGGACTATACCATGTTTTAATCATAAAAAGCATGTGTCTCTCTTTACCTCAGCAATTTGGTCCCTCTTCATGTTATGCTTCAACCATTTCTTTCCACAGGCGATGTGTTTCCTGCCATTGTAACTCAGTCGTGTGTGTATGTGAATGTATTTGTCCCCATCTAAGGTGCAAATACTTTCCATGACTAGGTCAAGCCATTTTGTCAAGGGTCATTGGTGGCTTTGTGATAAATGTTCAGAAGGGACTTGTTGTTGGAGTACAGAGAGAATTGTTTTCTGACTTTGTGTAAGCAGAGAAACATTGAGCCATATGTGAAATAAAACACAAAACGTAAAACACAAATACAATAACTTCAATAAAGTAGTGTTGTATTTTGACATGTAAGCTTCTATTTGTCTTCACTTCTTTATCTCAAGTAATGGTCTTTGGTCTTCATTCCAAAATCAATATCAAAGCATAAATAGAGATAATGGATCCTCAAATCTAGGGATTGATTCACACAGCCTCTGAGACAAAAACATAACATTTCTGCTGCATCTTGAGTTGCTTTCGAATGCTTAACATTGAATTGTTGACGTTCATTTTGCCCAACACACTCTAGACTTTTGTTAAAAACCAGCATTTAGATCAAATATTTTTGAGGTTTTAATTATAATTACAAAGTTCCCATCCACCATTATAATGATATCGGGCAAAACGCTTGTTTAATGGTTAGAGAACTATGAAAAAACGGTGTTCCTAATTGAAAGAAGTTAATGCAGTCAAACGTGTACTGAGTGGACTTTCTCAAATATCATATATCAAGCATCAAACCCGGCAACCAGTAGTGGGGGAAAACAAAGGTCTTAGGATTTTAGAATGTGTAGCTGACAGATAAATATGTTTTGAACTTGGACATGAACTCTCTTTTGTTTTTCATTATAGCCCTGCAATTCCACCACTTTTCTCATATGCAAGTCCACTAACAGCACTTCATCATCCACTTTTGGAAGCACTTAACTTGTTCAGGATCACGGCACCAACTGGAGCCAAGCACATCTTAAGAATACAAAGAAAGTGCGGTCCAGACTGGCCACCTGTCAGTCACAAGGTGTTAAATCTTTGTTATCCATTGTCGACGATATGGATGGATATGGATATGGATCGGGTACATACCGTGTACCCTGCTGTGCATATAATGCTTAACACTTTGATTTACTAAATATATTAGTTGTCAGCTTTCTAGCAATCTAGTGATTGGCTGTAGGGATCTCAAAGGCCGCTTTGCCATGAATGTTGTGGTTATGGGTGTGAGGGCTGCTGTTTTCTTCCCTCCTTTAAATCACTATGCAGGTCTGGGGAATTAAACCCAGGGCGCTTCAACCACAGATTGCACGGAAAGTTGTTAATTAAAACTGTTATTATACAGTATGTAAGCATTATTATAATGCTAACTCTCAAGCAAGGTCACCCATTGGCCGCTTAGAAAATTCCCATAATTTAGCACACCATTATGCTTTGTTTGACCTCCAAAAATCTCAAAGGAAGATGAATGTGTTACATGCACAAAAACATACATTATCATCAAAAAAGGTTATTTCCTTCTGCGGGAATGTGAACAAGCAAAAGCACTCCATCTCTACATGCCGCCTTAAAATGCAAAAGCAGTCACTAAGCATTGAATCATCGAACATGATGGCACCAGACCATAACCATAACTTCCATTATCAAATATGAGTAGCTCTGATTACAAGTTGAAACCACAGAGAGAGATATACACAGGGCTGAACAGCCCATATCAGGAGGTTCAGGAGCCTGTACTCCCAAAGCAGACTCCACAGAACTCCCAGAGGAACACGGTCAGACGCCTTCCTCAAGTCCATGAAACACATGTAGACTGGTTGGGTGAACTCCCGTGCACCCAAGGATTCTACCGAGGGTGAAGAGCTGATCCGCTGTTCCGTGGCCAGGACAAAACATGCACTGCTCTTTCTGAATCTGAGGAGCGACTCCCTGACAGTCCATCCTCTTCACCACCCCTGAGTAGACCTTACCTGTTGAGGCTGAGGCATGTGATCCCTCTGGAGTTGGAACACATCCGGCATTCCCCACATCTTGAAAGGGAGACCAGCATCACAGTCTGCCAATCCAGAAGTTACTTTCCCTGATGTCCATGCGATGCTGTAGAGGCGTTTTAATCAAGACAGCCCTACAACATTCAGAGCCTTAAGGAACTTCGGGCGGATATCATCTACCGCCGGGACCTTGCCATCATGGAGTTTCTTTACCACCTATGTGACTTCAGCCTAAAACATAGAAGAGCCCACCTCAGAGTTTCCAAACTCTGCTTCCTCACAGGAAAATGTGTCTGTGGAATTGAGGAGGTCTTTGTAATACTCTGCCCACCAGCTCACAACGTCCCAAGCCATCTTTGCCATTACACCACCTCCACACTTCTCTTCATCCAAGTGTCCAAAAGATGTGGCCGCCAATCCATTGATACAAGCACAAAATCAATCATCAAACTCCGGCCTAGAGTGTCCTGGTGCCATATGCACATATAGAAACCCTTATGTTTGAACACAGTGTTTATTATGGACAATCCTTGGCGAGCACATAAGTCCAATAACAAAACACCGTTCCTCCCAGTCATCCCCCTGCAGGTCTCACTCTCATTGTCTACGATAGCACTGAAGTCCCCAATGGGTGTACACTCCAGCCTACCCTCCAACGACTCTAAAAAGTGTGGGTATTCTGAACCGCTCTCTGGTGTATAGGCACAAACATCAGTCAGAATGTATCCGCCTACTTGAAGACGAAGGGAGGCTATGCTCTCATTCATAGGGAGGCAGCAAGAAGATTAGGGGCTGTAAATGAACCCTGACGAGAACAAAAGAGCCGCTTTTTTTTTGCCGACACTTACCAAACACAATTGAAAAAAAAAAAAAAACTCTCCCTATAAATATAATTAAACCCCTATACCACTAAGGAATGGATGTTGGTTGGTGAATGACTGCAACTCACCTGCGACCCTGAAGGAGCGAATGGTTTAAAATGAACTAATTAATGGATGATCTTTATATTACAATGCCCACCCTTCCTTGTGCTTCTGCTCATACAGGCAGACAAAATTGCACACTCACTAAATATAAGGGTACCTAATGGAATAAGTGTGTTATTATTTGAAGAGCAGCAAATCTGACTCATTTTAGCTCTGCTAATGCATCAAACACAGCGCAGAAGGAGGAAAATGTCCAAGGTGACAGGTGAATGCAGCCCAAGGTAAAATGCTTTCGAAAAAGCATTCCTCCTATCAGGCTAAATATAGACTCATTAAAATTCCAAAGAGGATGAAGTTAAGAGCGTAGATGGGGAAAAGAGTTTTTGAGAAACACTGAGAGTGAGATTAGAGGGCGAGGACAGGAAATGTATATTTAGAAGTGTGTAGTAATAACAAGACGGAGGCAGTGGGGTTCGATATGATGAAACCTAGAGTCTTAAGAGTAAGCGATAGAGACTTTTTTTTTTGCTTTGCAACATTGGGGTGAAAGGAACTTGTGAGATCCATCACTTCAGCCCCCGGCTTTATCACTTTACTTTTTCCATCATTATCTCCTGTTCTTATCTGATCTGAAGATGTACATCCATCCATGAATTCACAGGGGTAACAGCTTTAGTAGGAAAGACCACAATACTTTCACTACCGCGAATTTTGTACAGCTCCTATGGAGAGATCCCCAGGACAGCCAATGGACGTAATCTCTCCAGCGTGTCCCCGGGGTCTCCTCCCGGTGGGACATGCCCGGAACACCCCACATGGCAGGCACCCAGAAGATATCCTAACCAGATGCCACCTCAACCGGCTCCTGTCAACGTGAAGGACTCCATTCCATACCACCATGTTGAGGTACCCTTGAGCAAGATACTCAACCTCCAGGTGCTCCTAATTCTTCCTCATTAGTACGTGAATGATTAGTCAACTGTGAACCACTTTGAGAGCCTTCTAAATTAGAAAAGAGCAATATAAATGAAGCACATTGTACAGTTGGTTTTTTGTAATAAGCAGTAAGTATAGAATGTATTACTCATGCTAAACTCCCAGAGTCTTGCTGTCAACCAAATTCATTTACATGTTGAATGAGAAATGACTCTGAGTTGCTGTCAAGTCACAGACATTGATATATAAGTCTTGTAATTCTTAAGACATGTCAAAAGGGATTTGTCTCATGAGATATTGCTTCAAACGACATGCCTATATTGTACCAAATGAGAAAAGGGGTCATGAAGGGGAAAATTTCCCTCTGGCTGGAATTTGTGAAGAATGAGATTAGAATGAAGAGAATGTAGAGGTCATGCAGGCTTATGTGGCGTAATGATGTCTGGGAGGTGGTCGGGTGCAAGTCCATGTAGATTCCTTAGTAGATTAGAGACCAAGCACATGAGCTGACACCAGATGAGCTATGTGAGACAGACAGGTGTAGTGAATAATGGGATGAGGCAGAGCCTCTGAAGCCAGAGCAGCTGTTGTGTAAAATAGCCACAAAGCAAATATCTGAATGTACAAAGGGAACCTCTGACGTACACACATTGACATACACTCATTTATTTATGTGTGTGTGTGTGTGTGTGTGTGTATGTTTGTGTGTATGTACCTGTCATCAAACTGCAGATGTGTACATGCACAGAAAAAATACTTAAACAAGTCACCTTTTCATGGCTGTTGATTATTTACAAGACCCTAACTGTTAATGTGTCACTTGCAATGCAATGCAATGCAGTAATCAAATAGGGATATTAATACTGGGTGAAATAAGAGAGCAAATGTAAAATGTTGTCGAAAAACCACGCACAACATATCCAATTCAAACTTTGACCAGCATTTATGTCCTAGCAAAGCAAAAAACAAACTCAACCCTAAATCAGTTCACATTGTTTCCTACTGAAACCATTCAGAAGAAAATGAATTCGAATCACTGCAAAAAAAAAAAAAAACACAATCGTCCATACGCTCAGATTTTTTTTCACCTCAAAATCCATGTGTTTTTCTGATCCAAATTCTTGAAACGTGCTTACTGCTGTATAATAATACTAATAATAATAAATCCTTCCAATTTCTTGGAGGACTAAACGTAATTACTATTTCGCTGCCAAAAGTCCGACGTTACAGTGTGCCCTATGGGAAGTTTAATTCAGTTTGTTGGCACTTGTACATGTTTTAATTAGCCCGTATATGAATGTGAAAACAATCACATTTATTTGTGTGATGTGCACCGTGAGAAACAAAAGAGGCTACAAAAGAGGCTACAAAGGAACGTACAACAACATCACAACATACGCAAACGATGTGTTGTAAAGGCCAACTTCAAAATAAACACAACAAATGATACATAGACAGCAATGCAATCGCTAGAGTATGCATATATTTGGAATTTGGCCTTCATAGCTGAGGTTGCAGAGTGGCTAGCTTGAGTTCTTTCAAATCTGTTTTTATTTCCCTCGGATCAGAGCGCTACCAACAATAACACACCAGCATTAAAACAAATCATATCCAATTGCTGATTAAGGACACTAAATAACCGCTGGTGAATTGCACTAACATTGTATGATACAGCACTCCAGCGTAAGCACATGCAGCCTACGTGGCATTCAAATGCAGTTGGACATTTTAAAGTCAGACAGAAAAAAAACATCAATGCATGAAACTTTATCAATTGCAAATAACTAAACAATGGGCTTTCTATTATTCTATAAAAGCTGGCATTTATCAAGAAGTTTGATGTAGGTTCAATCATGTTATTTTACTTCATTACAATATATGGTTCAACTATTCACTTCACTAAGATTCTCATATGTTGCAATAATCCAAAGCCTTGTTGTTTCTGGTTCATGTATATGCAAAGTACATGTTACACTCGCCTCCCCAACAACTCGGTCTCTGCTTTTGTTAGTGAGATGGAGATGACTATAGGAAATGCAGCAGTTGATCTCATTGTTTTCCTAACTACGCTTTTTTATTTATTTTTTTTTATTACAGCTTGCCGTCTGTCCAGCAACAAGGGCAATTAGGCTGTTTTACTGCTGCTCTTACAGTATTTTACAAGCAAGTAGGTTACTCTATATAACACCAATTAGAGTGTACAAATACAGATATGCAGCTATTATTCAACCTAGCTGATTTGTGTTGATTCTACCAAAATGTACACAATGGTGCGATGCACACGTTCAACGTTTCAAGGGATTGATGGCCCTAACTAAACTGTTTGAATGTGGGAGAATGTCAGAGTACAGAGAGACAACTGATGTGGATCCCTCTGTGAGGCAGACGCAGCAACCGCAAGCAGAATGCAAAGCTCAATGCCAAACAACCTTGGGAGATAATGAACCTCATTTTATACTGAACAAAACCAAATGGTATTTATCATGAATAATGTCAAGGCAAGTGTATACATACAGGGTTTGGATTAAAGGTAAGGTACGACTCCTATGAATTTGTGAATTAGGAAGGTGCTGAACGATGTATTGTTGTAGGAAATATCAAAACTTAAAATCACATATCACCAAAAAATAAAATAAAATCTGTGGGGACAAGGAGCTTGTGTATGATGGACCTTATAAGGGTAGTAATAGTCCATGCTGGGCCCTTGGTGGGATTCGATTTAGCACCCCTCTTCTGTTCCCATGTGCATGTGATTAAAAAAAAAAAAAAAAAAAAAGTACTTGAATAGTACTGCTTTTAAAATTGTCTTTAATTTATATAAAACACACACACACACAAATAAGAAATACATTTTTTTTTCAAATATTTAATTATCTTTAAAATCAAAAGCCTAATGCCTTTGCTCCTCAATTGCCAAAGTGCCTTTTTTATGTATGTATTTATTTATTTTACATGTACCCGTGTGCAAACATGTCCTGGTGAATGACCAATAAGGCTATGTATCTTAAAAACAACGACAAACACAGAATCAGGAATCAATAAAGTAGTAAGTGTTTGACTTGAGCCAAGAGTCACAAAAGGGCAAGCAAACCAAGCAGGATCAAAATTCCTGCACATGAAACATTTAACACTCTGCAATTTATTAAGAAATCATTATTTCTATTAGCTATTGTAACTTGATATCGCGATCACGATATTGCCTGCCGCAATTAATTAAGCTGATCCACGGCAATATTAACATTTAAAATTCAAGCACTTTTTTTGATTAACTGCACAGCACAAGACTGGAAGGCTCTCGAGCATGTGATCAAGTCTTCACAAAACATCTGTGGTGCAGCCTTACCCTCACTGCAGGACATTTATGACACCAAGGTTCTGCGGAAGATACACAATATTATCAAGGACAAGACACATCCACAAAATGATCTCTTTGAACTGCTGCCATCAGGCAGACGTTACAGGAGCCAGAGGGCCAGGACTGCCAGGCTGGCAAACAGCTTCTACCAAAAAGCCATCAACAAGCCATTCTCGACAAATCCCTCACATACTAATCAGCCTTTTACTGCATAAATGATATTTTGGACTAATATTTTGCACTACATGATATTTTGCACTACATTATTAGCACCATTGTTTCTGTTTGTTGTTTTATTGCTATTTGTTGCTATTTATTTATGTGCTCGATTATGGAATGCAGTCTGCTGCTCGGGAAGTGAACAGAATAAGAGTTTCATTGTTGGGTATAATAATACTATACATATGACAATAAACTCTTGAATTTTGAAATCAAGCACTACCGTTAGGGGGCAATGTTTCCCATATGTTTGCATGACAGTAGCCTCTTATTTTCTCACCCTAATATGTTATTTAGTATTGAGACATGGCATTGAGTTTCTCACCTGATTCCTAATAATTACAGTACTAGCTGTCAATTAAGACCCATTTTGAAAAACCCGATCCAAAGATTTTGAATAAATTTGGTTTGAAATGACCAAAAATGACATTTTGACTGCTAATTGATTACATTTAAAAAGTAAATAATGTGCTTTGTTCTAAGTAGGCTTATTTTTTTCCATTGGTTTGTACTCCTTGAAATCTGGTTTGTGTTTCAGTTCTGACATGGGAAATAAAACAAAATGATAACGCTTTTAAAGAAATTCCATAAAATATAAAAATGTATTAAATTCTAGGTATTCTTAGTAGGTTTGTGGTTCGGTACTTGGACTTGAATGGACTCTGGTCCGAGACTTAAGAAATGACGTGGAATCTAAAGACTAGTTCTTGTGGGTCAAGTACTGGAAACTTTGCTGGGAATTTAACTTAATTCAATCCTTTTTTTAATCTTTCTTTTTTTTTTCTTCTCCAGAACACATGTAGACAGCCTCTGGTCATTCCACTCTTCAAGTACCTGGATTACATCTGCTGAATAATTTCACTTTCATGCAGATCTTAATTCTCTTTGAATATTCAACCGAGTGAGCCAACAACTATGCCCACACCGTTGCTGCATTTGTTATAATGACACTGTCGAGTTCACTCCATTGTGCATGAAGTTGCTGGCAGCAGAGGAAATCGTTGATTAGATTTGATCCCACAAGACATTGTTTTCTGAACCGACTGTTTCTTGCCACCTTCATTTTATCACATCATCTTTTTATTACATTTCAAGAAACACCACTGTGTGAGTTCTGCTAGTCAATCAACCTCAATTTCTCTGAGCCTTGGGTCCCTGCTTCACCCACTGCAGAGATAATCTCCCACATACTTAATTACTTCTTGTTCTCAAACTGACCCCAATGAAACTGTATGTATGGCTGGAAAGCCTATAGCGTTGATTCAAGAATGAAGTATTGTACCTGTCAGGTTTAGTCCACTGAAGAGTACTATTTTTTTTTAACTGCAATTTTCCAAATGTTGTATGCATTAACGGGTATTCTCTAATAACTTACACAACTCGAACAAATTAGAATTTATGGTTACCTGGGCTTGCCATAAAAATTGGCGTATCTTCAATTTTGCAAGTCAGGTTTAAGTGTTTTATGAATTTGGCAGACCTTGTGATCTCTTTTCGGGTGTTCTGGGTGGACCGAGGCCACGTTCATTTACACGCTGTTGGTGCACTTGACAATTTGATGAAAGAAAGTAGATTGGAATCTCAGCGAGTCAAAAATTCAAAATCTTCTAAAGTTTGATCCATGTGGCTCAATAGGACTGGTAGATTGGAGTTTCAGGCAGATGGATTCTGAGTTCTGCGGAGATGTTTTGAAATATGTCATCATATTCAATTTAAAAATATGACAACACCATAGGTTGATCCCTGTGAATCATTGCAGTCATAAAGTTAATGAATGAAAAATGAATGTAATTTCAGAATGCACTGCTAACTTATTCCCAAATAGGAATGAACTATTCATTGACTGGCACTGCCATGCCTGGAAACTTTGACTTTTTTGACTGTAGTTTCACTCACAATCTGTTCCCATTAGTACGTACCATAACGATTTTATAGATTACCTTCAAGAGTCTTTTTTTAAAATAGTTGGTATTAATTGTACAATTTGTAATTTGCATCGTTGAGTCTAATCATTCACTATTATCAAAAATCTCCCACAATCCTGATTTAGAGTTGCCGCAAGGATAACATGAATTCCTATGAATGAAATCTTAATTAGAGGAGCAGCATCTGAGTAGGTGTGTGGATTTTCACCATGCTGAAAAGACACCAGAGAGAAGAGGTTAATGCTGTTATTAGTCAGGATTGACAGGAAGGCCTGTGCAAGAGGTTCTGCCAGAGGATAGAGACAGAACTTAATGTGGGATGCCTGGACTTGGAGAACTCACACGAAGTGTTCCAGACCAAAGTTTCGCCAAGATTAATTACTGTGCCATTCTTTTGGGAAGAGTAAAATAATTCACAAAACCGGAGTCAGTTTATTTAATAAGACTGCTCATCAATTGGACACTGAGACAAAGTCTGTTTCGTGATGATACGCAGAGTCAAGGTTAAAAGACGGATGGAGGGAAAGAACAACTTGTACACAGAGGAGAATGACTTTTAAGTTTAAATTGGGCTTACATTTCTTGTGTGCATGTGTGTGTGTTTGCAGGCGCTTGTAAAGAAGGTTTATCCACTTCTGCTAATAGCTGTTATTTTATTGGCTTCATGGGGCATATCAGCAAGCAGGCACAGCAGCATGAACGTAAACAAACTTCATCTTCACACCCAAGTGGATCAGCTACGCAAATATACACAGACTTTTTCACAATCCTCCAACAGAGGTCACGAGGACAAGTTCGCCTTATATTAATGCAGCACACATTGGCTCAAGCTCCGGACGAACTGAATGAAAGAAAAGGAAAAGATGCAAGGGACCAGGATTTAGGGGCGTTTTAAAACAATAAATTTACAAAACAAATTGCAGAAATACTGGCTGCAAGATAAGATGCTAAAGGCAAATGATTGCCGACCAGTTGACTTCATGCTTTAACCCTTTAATGGGCAAAGCGACAGGCGGAAGTAACTTTTATTAGGCACACATTTTTCTATTTTTAACAAACAGGCAAGCAATTTCATGATTTTTGAAAAACTTAGGGGAATACGTTAAAATTTAAGCAATGACCGTTACGGACACTTTCGGCCTTTCTGCCCATTTAGACTATTAAATGGCCGAAAGCAGCTGCTGTGCCCAATAAAGGGGTAAATGTCGATTTGTTGGTTAAACCACTACAATAGAACAAAAAAATGTTGACACAAGTTTGGTTTTTCTTGTTCTTTCCACTCTTTTTCATCACACTTATTCCAAATACATGGCGATTGAAAAATAAATTCTCAAGTTCTCAATGCTTGCAAGCAAGAGACACATCACGTCCTTTTTGGAAGGCAGAACATCATACTGCTTCTGACCATACCTGGAATGTTGACAAAAAGTTTTGTAGTCTTGCATGTTATAATTCTTTTTTTCTTCTTTTTCCCCTGATTCCCTTCCAAGAACCCACACTAATCTAGTGGAACTTGCAAGATAAAGGGATAAGATGAGACAATATGATGAATTGTTGCACAGACAAGGTAGCAAGACTGCCTCAGTTGCTTGTTAAGCAAAGGAAAAGACGCAGACGATTGTGCTCTCTCGCTGAGGAATGACACTTTGTCATCAAGAGGTTAGAAGATTCGTTAGGAGATACACTCCCCCTTTTCACAGCATTTGGAAACCTTGTCAGCAAGATCCCTGTCCCAACTAACAATAATGCAAAGGTAAGCTAATGCTAATTTTCATAGTATATTTCTATTAATAATAGTCTATAAATAGTTCTGGTCAATGTGTATCATGATGAAGCATACAGAACTCATGTTAGCCAGTACATTAAACATCTTTGCAAGGATGTTAGCTCGCTCCTAATGTTAGTCCCACCATAACCATCTATTTTCGAAACATTTGTTTCTAACCTAGCTAACTGTTCTTGAATAAATATTAACAGTGAATTGCGGAATGCATTGTTTATGCTGTGAAGCTAAGTAATAAAGGGATTAAAACACAAAAAACAAGATTTTGTATTTTGTCTCTAAAGGTTTACAATACAATACAGATTAAATGATTTGTACTGGTTTTAGGCTTAAGTGAACTAAGTTGACTTAAGTGAATGAGCTACATTCAAATGGTAAATCCATTTTTCCAGTTACGGTGGTGAAAGTCATATAAAAGCAATGCAATAATAGTGTAATGCATTACATTTCAAATTGTATTGTAATGTAATTAATTACTTTGAAATGACAGTAATAAGTAATACATTATGCATTACAGTTTTGAAGTAATGTGCCCAACACTTCATGCTTATGGATACAAGATGCGCTAAAACAATCATTACAATTTACAAAGTGCCTGCTCCTTTTCTGCCAAATTCTTGTGTATCAAAATGCAAACCAATGTTAAGATTAATCTTTCATGCAGTCAGTTAAAAAAAGGTATGCACTGTATATGTGCCAGTGTATTGTTGTTAAAATTGCTTTTTTGAGTCACTGCACATTCAGACACTAAAACAAAATCACCCACTTCAAATCAGTTGATGTGTGTGTGTGTGTGTGTGTGTGTTTTTTTTTATGTCACAGTACTTAAACTCACACTCAATGTCATATTTCTGTTCTGCCAGCGTGTTGTGCCACTTTGTTTGCGCCTCCAGTTTCCTTGGTGATTGTTGTGGGCGGAACGGCCTGCTGGCCATGGCAATCAGCTGGTTGTTTAGGTGCAGCAGAAACGGAAGGAAGGCGCCAGATTATTAATTTGCTTCGTTTTCCTGTTTTGTGCACTTTTTTTTTAGTTTCGTGTCCAAGTGGCTTTGCTTTCTATTTGTTCATTGGTTTGGTAAAGCATATAAAGTGAACTTAAAACCCTTCAATTTCCTCCACAACCTACCTTGAATTGAAACTTCAAATTTGACTCATTTGTTGTACCATTTCCTTCCCTTATATGCACTTTAATGCACCTAGTGCCTTATAGAATACAGTACAAAAGTTGTTTTTTCTCTATTTTTTTTAAAATAAATGTTTGTCTAATTCTGTGTGTATTCTTTCACTTTGCTATGTCCATCTCTTCGAGTTTTATTTTCTACACCTTGATTCATGCAAACGTTTGTTATTGTTTTACATATTTATATGTATATTTGTGACTTATTTTGGATCTTGCATTTATTGTGCACCCTTGGCTCAATAAATTATGTTCGATTGTCCTATTTTTGTTGAGTCTCCTTAAGGATCTACCATTTGCTGTTGATGCCGCTTGACACGGGAGGCCTCAAGGTATAGATTTCTGGGCCCATAATCCACAGAGTCTTGAGTTATATCTGCACTTATTTTTATGTATTTCATGTTTTATTGCCAGAGAGAGGGGCCATGTGTGCTTGTGTCTGGGAAAACACATAGACGTGTCTGAGTAAGAATGAGGAGGTAATACATTTAAATGAATTGCAAACTCCCCTTATGCTCGTCAAATATATGTGGGCCTGCCTACATTCAACTAAGCACACTACTGACTCGGCGGGGGTGATCAAACATCAATTTGCACAGATTCGCTATGTCTATCTCCTCCTCTTCCAGCTTTTCATCTCAATCTAGTTCCTCATTCCCTTTCTTTGCAAATCCTATGAACTTTTTTTTTGAAGCAGACAGCCTATATGTGTATTTTTTGTGATGAAAATGGCTTCTTCATGCTTTAAGAGAATAATGCATTAGTGCGATAAGTCATTACCCTAAATTTTGAACCAGAATATGCTACTTTTTTCTCACGCTTTGAACCCTACATCTTACAGTCCAGTGATACTTAGCTGCAGTTTTTTTAACTTGCCACCAGGGGGCAATCTCCGGGTAAACAAAAGGAGACAGAAGACAATGCTATCAAAGTATCAAGTATGAGTTTGAACTGCTAGACTACCTGCCATCAGGCGGGCACGCTCCAGAGGTAACTGCAATCAGACGTTTTGTGGGTTCGGTCCTCTAACAATTCTTGTGCGGCAATGTTAGGTTGCAAACATATTGCTGCTGCTGCTCTTATTTCTAAATGTGCAGGCATGTTCAGTCTCTATTGATGGCATGATGCTGCTGTAACCACCACCGCTCCCTTCAGTGAAGTCAGGCCAGTGTACTATTACACATCAAACAAATACCTGGAATAATAAAACCTAAATATTTGGTGAAGCGTAGCTAATGCTAGTACTTGCCCAGGTCACTTTAAAAGAGACACGGAAATATTGAAAAAGAACAGACCATTACAAGACATTGATAACTACATGTGTATGTGAATCCTCTTCTATTCCCCTGTATCACTCCACCCGTTCCTTCTCAGCTTTCACAGGTCATCCTTTGTGACTTCCTGTTCCCTCACCAATGTTACATTCCATTCTTGGTGTCTTTCACCTTGCACCCCTCGGCTTCCTATGCTCCCTACCTCTTTTTCTATCTCCTCTATTCTTTGGTGGAGAGTAAGCACATTAACATTAAGGACTTTATAGTCACATTCACACGTACACAATGGCCAATGAGTGAAATTAACCTAACATACACGCACATGTGCATATTTTGGAATGTGGAAGGAAACTGGAGTACAGTAATTGAAGAAAACCAAAGCAAACATCCAGAGAATAACAAGACCTTAGCTGAGATAAGGACTCAGAACTATAAACGGCATTAAGGACTCAGAACCATAAATGGCATTTCATGGTTTCAATTTTTTACTTGTCCCCTGCTACAACAAATGAATGTTGATTTTTTTTTTCTTTTTTTTGCCCCCCACATTTTCTTGGATATTGGAATTACCTGTTGAATTGCTGTTTTTCGTGGCGTGTGTAGCTGTAACTAGGACAATTTCAACACCAGAATCTATGTTTATGGGTTTCCAGTAGTGTGCTGTGCATTTCAACCATGGTCCTTCATCAATCCATTATCAATCCATCCATCCATCCATTTTCTATAGCCGCTTCTCCTTACAAGGGTCCCAGGCTTGCTGGTGCCTATACCAGCTGACTCCAGGCAGGGACACTGAACTGGTTGCCAGCAAACTTCAGGGCACACAGACAAACGACCATGTACATACACAATCACACCTAAGGACTAATTAATCTGTCCAATACACCTGCCATGCATGTTTTAGGAGTGTAAGAGGAAGCCGGAGTGCCCAGAGAGAAGCCATGTGGAGAACATGCAAACTCCACACAGGAAGGCTGGAGCTAGCTGGATTTGAACTAAGGTCCCTGAACTGTGAGGTGGACGTGCTAACTTCTTCTCTGGGCCTTCAGTGATGTTATATTTATCCCTACCTAATACGCCCAGATTTCCATCAATATGACATCAGGGCTTGAGAATCTACACATATACGTAACATCACCCTTAATATAGGCTAATCAAGTAACATCTAATTTTCAATTTAAGTTGGCAAACCAGGTATGGCTTCAAACAAAAAATCAAACTGTTTATTGTCAGATGCACCGTGTAGAATCATGTTTATATGTATAATCAAATTCTTACTTTGCCATCCATGCGAATGTTGCAAAAATAAGTACTAAGTTAAGACAAAAAAAAAACCCAAAACAAAAACAAGGTACAGTACAAACACACACAAGCATTTGATTAGATGTAAACAATAGACATTCCCAGCAATATAATTTGCAGAGACTGCAAGCCACAGGTACCATTCATAGTTGCTCGGATGAAAATGACAGACAAAACCTTTTTTCCTGCTGGGACAGGCTGGCCAACCCTTGCTCACAATATTCAGGTTCTTGGATGGTCCGTCATGAAAATGGAGTGCCAAGTATAACTGCAACCAGCTACACCTCTTCTCCTGCCACCATGGGTTAAAGATAAAAGAAACAATGTGTCAGTAACAAAAAAATCGCCTGATTCAAATTCAGGCAACAATGTGGTTTTGTAACACTGTCAGACCTCCGGAAGAGCTTATCAAAAAACAGGACACGTATGTGACTACATGTTGATTTCTACATAGGGCCAGCTAGATTTCCCTGCGGTCGCAGTCCCTCGAGATGACTGGTCGGAACGCTGTAAACACAATGAGTTGTGTTCATTCACTTACTGTAATTCTGTTTTCATTCTGAAGACTTTGGCAGATTTCAGGGAACCTGACAACGCGTGATTGAAATGATTGGATAAAAAGTTTTTATCCAAGTTTTTAAATATATAGAACACAAAACACTGGGAAAATTTGGATATAATATGTCAGACAGAGACCAGGAGAATCATTTTATTTTTAAATATTTATGATGTCGTTGTCTGAGTATGCTTAGGCCAGCAAAGAAATGGCCCACAATTGCATGTTTCAAATGTTTTGGAAATTCATAAACATGCAATGCATGAGTTCTTCATCACAGGTTATGCAATCGGCAAACAGTGGGCTTTCTTGACAGAGCATCTGACTCATTCTGGCATTTTGATTGATCACATAGTTTAAATAATCAGTATGAAAACTTAATGGGCATCAGTAGAACAAAAACACATCCCCCTATTCCCATTACATTATCTTGTTCAGGTGGAGAGTTCAAGGAAAAATTCTTATTAATCTGGTATCTGCAATGCAGTGCCAGTGCATTGTCAAGAAGAATAATGAGTCATAGAATGTGCCATGATGGTATGTGGGTGGACCGGGACCACTCGAGAGCTACATAACCTCTACATTTAAATGTAATGTGAGCCACATTTTTCTTGAATATGAAGTCATGGACATTCAGTTTTTAATGTTTCAATTTTAAAAGAAAACATACTATGAGGCGTTGATGCTGCCATTGAACAAAAGAATGGATTATATGGGGGCAAGGATTCAATAAAGCAACAACAACATTGGTTTCCACAGCGCTTTTATTTGAACCTTCGCTCCAAGGGGTTGTCAATGCTGACAGGAGAGACCACTTTCCCCCATGTGGTGTTACTCTAATATCACAGTTACTGTATAGTGAATAGGTGAGAAAACCTCTGAATAATACCTTGAAAGCTTTATTTCAAGAACATTAAGACAAAAAGATAAAAATTGTCATTGCCACTGTCATTGCTGATAAAATAGCCAAGCAAACAGTATCATCATTGGACTACTGTATGCACCCCTTTAGTAACTGTAGCAATTGAAAGTCATGTTATCATCTTGACCTTTCTAATATGCATGGACGGATAAGCTACTGCCAATGTTTTTCAGCGGTAGCAAAGATCACCAAAGAGAGGGTGATAGTTGAAAGGACTGTGATAACTCTTGAATGAAATCCAAATCAATAGCTCACTTGAAGTGAATGCTTTTACAAACCTAATACAACCAAGTATCGATTGAAAGTATCTATTATATTTTGTATAAATGTAACAATAGCAATTATTGTGGTTGGAATTTTTCTGTAATGTACTGTGTAACTTCATTAAACTGAAAGCTGTTTCAAAGATTATGGTGCATGCAATTACTGTTGTGGCAATCCAAACAACATTATAATTAAACACACATACTTTTTTTAATCTCTTTAGCGTGCACGTGCATTTTAAATATTGTGTTCTGTAAGTGAATGAAAGCATTTTACAGAGAAATAATTTAACATGAGATAGTGAAAAACGGGTACAGTATTCTGATCGATCCCCCACTTACTCAGCAACAACATACATTTTGACACATGATGAAAATTTTATTCATTTGTCCAAGGGAGGAACACACCTTCAAATTAAATGCGCTGGAAACACGTTGTTGCATCTTGTTTGTTTCACATGGTGTACTGTAAAATAATATGATGCTGACTTTCGTTATAATTATTTTTATGTAACCGCGACAAACATGTGCCACTGTAATTAAATCAGTCAAATTATGTTCTGCATTAAAACAAAGCACGGTTAAGGTAACAGAATTTGCAGCACTTCCGGTTTGTTCTCATTTTGAGACTCTTATTGTGGTACCTGTCATAGCAATGTGACATCAGCAATGCGTTTATGTGGGTAGGTGGAAAATATTGTCTAAAACCCTTTAACGGTGGAACAGACAATGTAAATAAGAATAATGCAACTTACTGGTCATCAAAGTGCTTGGCAAAACAAACTCACAACACTGTAAACATGGTATCCCCAGACTTCCTACAGTGGAAATATGCACTGTTAAACCATATCCCACTGGGCAGCGAAATCCTGCGAATTCCTGCAAATGTGACGTTTAGCCAGTGGTCAGTAGATGTCACGAAGCTGTTTGCCAAGAGTTTTTCATGTTGCAAGGACATTTTGAACATGTTGAATGATGTGAAAACTTCCGAGTCCACCGTGTCACCAGCTTTTGGTAACGTCTGAGGCTGTGTTGTTCGAGGTTGGATGACATGTCGCCAGAGGATTCAGCAGATGTCAACCGTCGCGACCAAGTGACCGAGACCACGTGAGCGTGCCTTGTCCAAAGGTACCAGTTGCGTCATTTACTGTCCCTCACTCGACGAAGCCTGTTGTTGCAAGGGTAACAACATCAAGAGCGGTCAACATGCCATGAAGCAAAAAAGACAACAGGATCACATGGAGTTGCAAGTCAAAGTCCCAGCTGCGGAACTCCCTCTTGGTGAGGAAGTTCATTTCTGTTTACATTTACCATTGTCATAACAACAACATCAATAATAATAATAATAATAATAATAATAATAATAATAATAATAATAATAATAATAACACCAAGAACAGGAACACAAACAGGTAGTTGGTAAACAATTTGTGAAGGACATTTTCAATAGACAAAGACAGACCAGCACCAACCTAAAAATAACAGCTTAAATTATTATTTTACGAGTAGATTTCAACCATGAAGAATTGAAACATGAACTATGAACATTAGTTAAAAGATAATGAACAAATTGCGTGTTGTGTTCATGTACAGGCTGTATCAAGTCAACAAATTTATTCTTGTTTGATTATGCTAAAACAAAAACAGCATGTAATATTTACATCTTTGAATCAAAAAGGAAATGAAAGAAAAATGTTTTTAAACAATATTGTTATTCTCTGGGTAGTGTATTCAATTGTGGTTTAAATCATTGGCCAATCCACTTTGCTCAGAGACCCCCCCCCCCCCCTTTTTTTTTTTTTGCATTTTTTAACGTTCATTTTTTGTGGAATATAATGTTCCAAAATTTAGTAATTTCCGTCTAAATCTTGTTTAAATAACCGAAACATAAATAATTTTTCTGACCGCCAAAAGTGTGTTATTTGATTTATGTGTTATTATTAATCATTTTTCATATACCAGACCTTATTTTACTTTTTATGTCTTCTTGAATTTTTTCGTGTATGATAATTGTTGTAGCAGCCAACTACTTCTTCAGCAGCTGCATTTTGAGCCTCTTCCTGGCATATTCAAACAAACTGAAGTCCATCTTCAACAGTGAACATCTGAAAACTAAATGCTGGGGAAAAGCCACCCTTTTTATTTGAAGTTGGGGTTGGATGTTCCTGCAACCTAATGCAGTCGCAAAGAGATTCAATCATTTGAAATATACGAGCAGATAATTGCTATCAGTTGCCAAATTTGACCAGCAAACTTGACAAGATCAAAGGTACCGTTTCCTTCACAGAGACTCGACAGCCTTTGCCCCTCAGTGGATTACTAACTTTATACGCCAACAGTTCAATGTAGAATAGTGCTGTTTGGTTTGCTCTGCTGCTTCGGCCAAAACGGCTCCTTTCGACGATCACTGAGAAGCTCTCGTCACCTTTGTGTTAAAAGAAGACATAAGAGAATCAGTTCATTGCCGTGTCATTTATTTTGTATAGTAGAGCTTGAAGTTTCTTATCACTTAGGGTAGCAGTGACCCAGTTGTGAGAAAAGCAAGCTTTTGGAAAGCGGCTCACCAGTTTGATCCCTTAAATTGGCAAATGCAGCTAAGACAAAAAAAGGCACCAAAGGCAAGAACTCATAAGAGCAGCTGAGCGGGGCCTACTTGTTAATATACAAAAATTCAACTTCATGAATACAAAGTAGGACAAGTAGGGCTGAATATTGCCGGGATTTTGTTTAAGTCAATAAAAATTACATCATCGACCTGTTTCCACATGAAAGCTAGAAAATTTGAATATTCAGATTTTGCCTTGGAATATTTTAATTGGAGTAAGAGTTCTGGAGTTTCCTCTATCTTCATCCTTTTCAAAATTAGAAAGTGTATAAATAAAATGCGAAATGAATTCACAATCATTTTACTGATTGGCTCACTTCAATACTTTCCATAGTTAACTCTAGGTTAGAATATGTAAAACTGTGTATCACCTGTGTCATTGTGACCATTTAATTTCTTAAGAAAGATGAGTTACTGTATTTTGATGGTTATGTTTCTAATCTGGAAGAAAGACGTCTGACTTCTTTAAACACCACCTCGCACCATTTGACTGCCGCACCGCTCTCATGATGTCCTTGTGCACAGCTAGGTGAATGTGGCCCTGTGTCTAGTCTGCTAGGGCTGTATGGGGGCGGTGCTCAATTCATGGTAACAAATGGAGGACCCTTTCATTTTGATGATGGGCGGGGCTGGTAATCAAAGCAAAGCAAAGAACAGGAAGGCTCAGATGTACGTATGTGAGATTTAAAAAAAAAAAAACACTTTGAATTGTGTGTGTTTTTTTGGTGAGGAAATTGCATTGTGATACTAAAAAAAGTTTAATTTGGATGATACAGGCCTCTTAATGTGTATCTAATCATGTAATCATGTTTTTTCTGCATGCTTGCAAACAGATAGGAGGGAGGTTTTTAGCATACATACATTACATACACAATGGCTGTAAGATAAAAAGCCATAAAGATAAGCAGACACGATGTTAATTGTTTACTGATTTACATCCATTCCAAACACCACGCGCACACGTAGCATGCGCACATATAAAGGATCAGGCTATCGTGTCACGTAACATGCTGAAACATACAGGCCACCAGTGAGGCATGAGGATTAATAGGCCATTAGAAGCTACTTGACATTTCTGATGTCTATTCTGCAGGGAATGGGAAACATGACCCTGTACTGGCAGTCTGGCACACCCACACACATTCATGCACACACACTTATAATAAAAGATGTATTGTACATAACCCTTCTATATCAACTTCGGTACTTAGCACCCATGGCTGAAATGTGATATATTGAATATATATAAACGGCATGTTATTTACATCGCCACCAGACACATCTAACCTTGAGCACATTTAGGCACTGTGATCACTTGAATGGAGTTAGAACAGTAATGAAACACAACCTTAAAAGGTCACACGTGTATACGCGTTTTTCAATCGTCTTACGTTTAGCTTCAGTGTAAAATGACAAGCATTAGAATTTAAATTATTTGTCCTGAGATAATTGAAGGCCTACTTTATCACTGCTCTATCTACGACAACTGCTTTCCGCGTTTTATGACAGCAATTTATACCACACAGTAAAGCTGAATAAGACTGAAGTTGTAAATTCGCAACAACGAACTGGGTACCTTCATGAAGTTTAGAATATAAATGAGTTAGTTGTCATCGGTGTGTGGGGAAGGTGGTTCATCATTAAGTCATACAGATGCAATAATTTTCAATCACGTGATCAGTACCATGGTTTTTTTTTTTTACTATACGGAGCACCGGACTACTGTATAAGGCATTGTGAGGCACACAACCTTTTGATGTTATAAGGCGCATTTACTGCACATTATTATAAAAAAATAATAATAAAAAATAGCACAGCAAATGAGTCAAACAAAGAAAAGGCTGGAAAAGCGCCCAAATACACAAAATCACTATATTGAGGTAATGGAATTTAAGCACATCCAGGGACTATACGATGCACACATGAATTGCTGATACCAAGAGAAGGCAGCAGCCTTTATACATGAAGCATTGCTTGCCTTATATACACAAATATATATTTTCTTTCCTACATAATGTATACTGTTCATGCTGATGTTTATGAATCTGCTTGTTATATTTAATGAATGTGATGCGGGGTTGCATAGATACAAATATATAATCAATTGAGTCAGCCTCAGCTGGTTGACGACATGCAGATTATATAACACATTGAATTCTTTATTGATTTGAACCCAGATTGGTTTTCCACATGTACTTGATTGCAAAACTATCAGCAGACACTAAATACACATTTAGTACGAAGTAGTCAGCTTGCCTTTGCTCTAAGTTGCACATTTTCCCCTCCATCAAGGGAGGTGACCAGCAGGTGTTATTTTTCATCTTCACGCTGAATCAAAATCTGCAACATGCTGGCTATGTGGCAAGGAGATAGAATGTGAATGAAAATGTAAAACACCTGCATGGTAGAGTGATACTGTATGTAAAGTTGAAAGTCAGGGTACTGCTGTACTCTATAACTTAACGTATGGAATGAATCTCACCAATCAAATTTCTTGGTTGGAACTGACATATAAAAAGCATGGACACTCATGGCGGCACAGGGCGGAGATGCTTTGCTCATCTCCTTGATCATTCATAGCCCATCATATAGCTTGGATGGAACAAATTGTTGTATGAAATGGATTTTTAAAATTCTATTTCTCATGACAGCAAGGTGCTGTATTGGTTTGCACATTGGCCTCACGGGTTCGAGGTTCCACCATAAATATGACAACTGTGATATTAACATGCATTTCAAAATAATTTCAGTCTTGAGCCTTGTCGGCAAACTGTACCGGTTAAAGATTGTATTTAAAATGTCATTAAATAGAGTGCTTTAATGTCCTTGTTGTAACCACAAAGGATTTTGCCAACCATTTTGTAACTGCTGTATGTTGGATAATAAGGAGCTAATGCACTTAAGTCTCATCAGCTCTGTCAGAGTGGAGTTTTTAGAAGCAGTGATTAGTTTGTTCACTTGGATCATGTGTGCGTGTGTGTTTTCGTGTTATGTGCTTCAGTGTTTGTGTGCTACTGATATTCATTACATGTGTCAGTTAAACTGTGAGAATAACTAATGTGTGAAATAATTTCATTTAATCTGCAAAGCTGTCACCATAAACAGCTGTTGTTTATATGCATAATGAGTATGTGTTGGTGTGTGTATGTGTGCATGATAAATCCAGAGTTACAGACTGAAATTCACACAAAATATCATTTTTTTACATACTATTTAGAAAACACTTTTTTTTAAACATGAAGTACAGATAATAATTGATACTTTAAGCCAGTGTGTATCAAACCTTCAAAATACCAATCACATTGTTCAAGCTTGAAAAATCTCATGACACACCATCAACTAACCCTAACCCTATCATACCGCCATTTTTTTTTAAGTGCATTGGATTTATGCATATATGTTAATGTCAGATTTACATTTTTTTTCTACAATCCAGCATTTGTTTCATTGGGAAATAGTGCAGAATCTACAAAAGTTGGCCAAATACATGTCAATGAGATCTCTACATTGGATGGGGCTGCAATTTCAGTGTTTGACCAGTAGTTGTGCCAAAAAGTGATTGTCTGCTGATAATTAATTCTTACTGTGAGGCAAGGACATTACTCTGGCCAAACACGACAAGGAGAAGGAAGGGGCTTGCTCTATTTGGAGCCATGCTTTATCATTCCAAAAAAATTTGCAAATTTGCATTCCAAACAATAACCACAAATCTATCACATATAAACACATCTATAACATTGACATGCCGGCGCATGCAGAATTACAGCACATCCACGAACACAATAAGGGAGCCGCAACTAGTACACGGTACAAACCCCTCCCAAGCAAAAATCCAATATTTTCCAGGCCACTTTTTTTTTTCCTCAGCTCTCTCCAAAGGGCCACGGTTAATTCTTGGAGGATTTTGATGTCTTCGCTCTGGTTGGGTTTTTTTGGGGGTGAGGTAGGTGACTGCAAAGGCATAGAAGATGAGTGATATGCCGAGCTGAAAATCTGTGGGGGCAAACCTTTGGCCCTGATATTCTTTGAATCAATAGCATTAAATACAATTAACTATTTTATGATCGTTTTTATTCCAAAACATGAAATCACCCAAATCATATTTAAAAACCACAACAAATAAAGAAGAGGTCTGCATAAAAGACACACTTTTGGGAAGGGTTAGGGATTTAACACAACCTATCACATACTAAAACAATAATGAGCCAAATGCACAATAAATGGGAAGAATGAGAACACATCTGTCTTTTGCTTTGTTTGGGCACAAGGTAGGCTATGTATATGTGAGGTCATACATTTGTCATTTTTCTATAAACACACAGGGATCTGAATTTTAAGAGTGAGTCAAATTTCATAAAATAATTTATAAAAACCTTTAGCAACTACCTGCTGTGATCATGTTTCACTTGAGGAATGATCTCGGCATTACAAAATACAGTGGACCCCCGGTTTACCTGGTTCCTGTCTTACGTTGTTTTCAGCTCATGACGAAGACGACACTGTTTTTTTGTCCCCTCTTTACGCCATTTTTTCGCCTTACGATACCTCAAACATGGCGGTCTTTGGGCGTGCATGACTGCGAGTCACCCCTCGCTCATACGTCTATACACGCGTCACTGATTACATCACTAGTCTGCTATTGGTCGGCGTCACGACTCCCTAAGATGTTGGTCTACCCTTGGTTGCGGTCACGAAACCACTAAGATGCTGGCCTCCTATTGGTTGGTGTCACTCGTTGCAAAATGGCGAAAAGGTAAAACTGTAACACTGTGTTCTCCTGCGAGTGCTTATAAAAACATATTTATTGTGCATTTTAGTGCTAAATTCAAATTTGAATTCGTTAGCCATGGGTCCAAAGATTGCCGGTGATGTTAAAGAGAGAAGTAAGAAGATGTTTTATATGGAAACAACGCTGGAGACAATCAAGAAATATGAAGAAGGCTAAGCCAGCCTATTAGGCTACACTCACCATGGAATATGACCATAAGTCGATCAAAGGTAAATAAATCCTTTATATATTTTTTTATTTATGATGTTATTTAATTGTATGCATGTATATTATATATAAATAGCATTCATTATTTTATTTTGATACCAGTTTTTAATATGTGTACAATTTTGATATTTTTATCTGGGGTTTTACATGCATTAGTTAATTAGCATAAGTTTGGATTGCATGAAGTTGTGTGTATTGAAACCTCGGTGTCGTTTAGGTGAGAATTGTGTTCAAAAGACTTTGCACTCACAGGTTTTTGATTCATAGTCACAAGAAAATAATTCGCTCACAGTTTTGATTCCCATGAAAACATTTGAAACACCTATTATTCCTGTTACTGATACGAATTGTTAATGACACATACGTCTTTTTGACAGTGATCTTACCCCATATGAAAGGCTCCAGCTCCCCACGACATAGAAAATGTATGGTTGGGCGGATGACATTGTTATCATACCCTAACCCTTCAACTCAGTATGAACGCTCGTCATTTAAGTAATGTTGTGGCAACTCTCAGCATTACAGTCGCTATATATACGTCACTGTGTGCGTGTGTTTGTGGGTGTCATTGCATGCGCTGAGTCATAGTGAAATACAGCACATTATGTACTTTTTGTCTTTTGACAATACATTCATGGATGTAATCACAGATGATGGTGATAGTTTTAGATAAACAGTCTGCATGATACTATCCACTGTATGTGTGTTACTAGATCATTTGGTCACACACAGACACAGCTATGTCCCTCTGAGCAGTGTAGTCTCAGTTAAAAGATGATTTTTTTTTTTTTTTTTAAACATGTTAGGGCACAAACACATACTTGCACAAACCACTTTACAAATTCATACAAGCACATTGCATGGAGAAGGCCTCGGAAGAATTTCAAGCATCATTACTTGTATTGTGAGACACAGATACAACGAGTCCTGCAGGGGAAAGTCCCCTCATGTTATAGCGCAGATGGAACAAGCCCTCGAGCAGTCCACCAAGGCTCAAGAATAGGAGATCATCTTCTTCGTGCTGCACGTGGCTGCCCAAGCAGCACCCTCAGCATCCCTCCCGTAAGTACTTTTTGTCACCAAGCACATATTATATACCACCATGCATCAACGCAACTCGCCAACAACAATCATTGTCACACACCCCAACGTAAACCGAGACTAAAGAATAAAAGTAACTTCCTGCTGAGATTTAGACTGGGAGTATGAAATGAGAATGATGAGAGACAAAAATCTAGCTAGCCTAGATCGTCTACCAAAAGTACTGGATCCGATTTCACCGGCACTTGTGACCTCGTCAGAGTACGTATTCTTGATTATGATACTGAATCCCCATATGTTTATGCTGCTGTCTGAGGGTGGGGTCAGTGTTAAAGCACTTTTCGCGCCTTGTGGGTGGAAACGTGCTGTCCAAGTGACAGCCCAAGTCCATTCAAAATAATTGCTTTGGCCTGTAGGTGACTCTCCAACTGCAATGAAATACAAGTTCTTACATGTCTTCAGGTCAGTACTCTCATCAAATGTGTGAAATTTTCACACTATATCATGATGTGGGTCAAGTTACAGCAGCTTTCTTAGCATTTGACCCACAAACCCATGTTTAGTTTGATGCCATTTCCTCCTGATATACTACAGCCATTTCCTCCTTATATCACAGTTATATACAGTTATATCAACACCGGCACTGTTCATCAATTTCCATGGTGACTAAAGAGTAATAAGTATGCATTAAAAACAAAAGACACACCCACGAAAAAGTTGTGCTCCGCTCAGTGATTTACCAATGCAATTGTGGTCTTGTCCCCTCTGTTGTAACAGTATGATTCACGTCTAATTACTACACACCACCAATTTTTGGCTTTCGTATCCCGAATTTCCTTCATAACAAGACACTATATGATTTCCAAAGAGGCGTTTGGCAACCTGAATTTTTCATAACAAGAGACATTCGTAAGTAGAGGTACCACGATATGTTTCCTTTCATTTTGTGCTGTGCAATGCAGTCTTTTCCTTTCTGTATTGCATGAGTCGATCTGTAGAAAATATGCAGTGCAAATAATAAAAATGTAAATGTCATTTGTGTCCACTTTTTTTGCAATCTACCACAGACACAAAGTGAGCTGCATGCTTTATTCTACAGTGGTTCATAGAAATACCAAGTAAGCATTTGTTAATGATGGCGGGTGGTGATGGTTGCTGGAGTATAATACTGATCCCGTAAATGCACCGCTGCAATATACAGTGTATGCTCTGTTACTGGGCCTTGAACCAGTGGTGCACTTGACAAACTGTGAAACCTCTTAAAGAGTGGATTTGTAAGGTAAAAAAAAAAAACAATACTATGCTTTGTGATTTTGAACATAGCTGTACAGTATAACATAAAACATCTCAGCAAATGATGGGTTGCGCATACTCTGTCCTCCAAGGCCAGTGTACTGCATGTTTTTCAGGTTTTCTTTCCTGACACACCTGATTCAAATGATCATCAACAAGCTCAGCAGAAGCCTGATAACGATCATGATCATTTGAATCGCGCGTGTCGGGAAAGAAACCGGGAAAACATGCATGATATTGGCTCTTGCGGACAGAGTTTGGAAAATGTTTAAGTTTGATTCTCCAAATGAACAGAACAAGGTTGATATAATCATTGGATGAGTTTGTTCTCGAAGAACAATACACTTTGCTCATTTACCTGTGAAATGTACTGAGATTTTTAATATTAACTCTGTATCTCATTGGATTTTGCGACTGCACCAAATCAAGTGTCCATTGAATGGATAATAGAATGATATGACCCCTTGCTGTTCTTTGTTCCAAATAGGGTACCTCTGTAGCTTACTGGAATTTGGGTCACTTATAAACCTCAAGCATTCACTCCTGAATATGAATATCAAAACAAGCCCAAGCCACATCCCCCGAAAGGTTTGTGCAACATAATCCATTTCTGTTTGTATGTGTGCTATTTTTCAAAGTGGAGATATAATGCATACCTTGCCTCTAAATCTGGCTCGGCTGAGTTATTGTTAGAAAAAAAATGGCTCTGGCAGTCTCAAACTGCAACTGTTGTGAAAACCAGACGCAAAACCAAACAATTTGTATCGACTACATCAATGTATTTCAAAACAATTGCAATTTTCTATTGGATCATATTAGAATGTGCAAGTGTACATAATATATTAACTGTAGTTGTGGACAGCCCACATTTCATCAAGGTATTGTCTGTCACCTTATACATTGTAACTAAAAACACTGCTCACTGTTGGCACATCCAGAACCACTCCCTTTTCATCTCACATCAAACCTAAGAACAGGAGGCTAACAAGGGAATCAGAGGCTCAGACCTCTCGGCAAATGAGCGTAGTAAATGCAGACAGCTGGGTAAAAGCAACATTTTTTGAGGTTATTGAGATATTTTTAAGTTCTTCGGGTATTGTTTGTCTAGCCTTTTCTGAGGGGGAATCCCTGTCATACAAGCATGGAACTGGTGTTCCAATACATATTATGAACTCTAAGCTTTTAAAAAAAAACGTGGCCGTGAGGCTCACTCAAAGAGAGTAATCTTATGGATTGAATTTTCCCTAGTGGAGTCAGCACTTCTACCAAGACACAATCACACTTGTCAATTAATATGCAGATATGTGCCTGCAAATGCCAAACATATAAAAGATAGCACCATACCCCTGGCATATCTGGAAAAAAAAAAAATCAAGTACGTGCAGAATTGGTACCCTGCCAGCTAAAGCTCATCGTGCATCCAATTAAAATCTCTATATAGATAAGTAAATTCAATGTACATAACCTATATAAAAACAAATCTTGGTGATCTTGTCAGTAAACTTAGGCATGCTAACATTTAATGAGTCTGTCTGTTTATATAACAAGGGGAAAATGCATTTGTGTGTGTGTGAGCCTTTATATGGGATGTATGAGAACATTGCAGTAGTGTTTAAAAATATTCTTGTATGATATGGTTGAACTCTTGAGATAGTCTATTTCAAATTTGCATGCCCTTCAAAGCAGTCTACATGAATTTTGTTGTTGAATGAAAAAAAAAATGTATATATATCAATAGTGATTATTGTAAGTGTATGCTAAAACATGCATAGCAAGCACCGTGACACAGCCATGTAATCTTCACTTGGCATCTATGGATTCATTTCTCGGCTGTGTGTGCATTTGAATCCCTGCCGGGTACTCTTAAAACATTTTACTTTTAATTAATTTCCTCTCTCTATTAAGAAACGATATAATCCCCTAAGTGGTCCTAATTTATTAAAGGTGCTGCATGATTCATCAGCCAATTGCTGTGTAATAGGGAGAGCTTTTTGCCTTGTCAGCTGAACCCACAAGTTGGCAAGTTCATCTCAGAAGTCAAAACAACTCTCAAAAGTGCAACGTGAGGAATTAATGTACACAGACCTGGAAAGTCTTCAATGGAAGTGGCAGAATGTCCACCTGATTCAGTGCTGATTTAGCAACTGGCAGATCAGGTGGATGGATGGATGAATATGAATGAATGGAGAGACAGACAGACTTTGGATTTTATATAATCCGCAAGTAGAGATGTTTTAACAATTACTTACGATGTTCTTCTCACGCGCCAATCTCCTGCACATTACACCATATAGACAGTGCACTTCTCCTGCGTTGAATTTTAAAAAATGAGGAAAGCCGCTTTGAATGCTCCAGAAGAAAGCTGGCTGTGTTCACGTCCATTATGGCGCAAATGTCCATTTCTAATCACAACTATCTACAAAACTACAAAAAGAAAGGAAAACTCATCCATGTCACACACTGGTATTGCACTAGACTTGCAAAATAGGGCTCATAGAGTAAACAGTGGTTGACCTCATCATTGGTTGATTGAGAGATTGAGGACTTAAAGGGCAATTAGCAGGAACATAGCAATATGAAGGACCATAAACTACGGAGTATAAACAACCAGGACAGAACAGACTAGGAGATGTAAATTATTCCCATATCCCCATCCCTGGCCTAATTATTTGATGACAGCGGTAAAATTATTTGTGACAAATGCTACTGTAGTTAAAAAAAAAAGCACCACCTAAAAAATATATATATATATCTTTAAAAAACAAACAAACAAACAAAAACCCACCCATGTAAAGTTAAACGGTTCAGTGTTTCCTCGCTATAATGTGGTTAACTTTTCACCGTCTCACTAGATTTCACAAAATTGTTATATGTTAATAGCCTACCTTTTGGTATGATCTTTGAAAGTGTTCAACAGACTGATTGACAGATATGAGAAACTGTTAAAACCTGCCAGATAAAAGTGTATTCAATGATAGGTTTATAGCTTTAAAATATATAATAAATGAAAAGATAGCTTTTTTCCATTCATTACAGACAAACAAAAACATGAATAATAATAATACTAATAACAACAATAATAAAAACCAACAGATAAAATTACCAAAATATCAACCTGCACTCCAAAAATTTCACTTATTGTGTTTTTAATGTAACCTCAGCAATAGAAAACACTGTATATATGTGTTTATGTTTTGCAGTCGTTATCATTAGCTAGATCTGAACTTAAAGGGACACTGTGTACAATTTAGACCGTTTTTCATTAAAAAGGAATAAATTAAATGATTATAAATTTTAAAGACTTGCAAATAAATGTGTTCTTTACGACCAAACGTCTGTTCTAAATATAATCTTAGGTCTTGTTGTCATTAAACTATATTACATGGGGGAGTTGCACTCCTCCGGAGGTGGCCATGTTTGTTATAACTATGGACAATGGTAAATTGTCCACTAACCCCTGCTGGCCGTAATGAAAAATGGTTTAAATTTGACACAGTGTCCCTTTAATCGTCATCCATCTCACAACATTTGCAAAATTATAAAAGCATATTTGATTTTAATTTTGACACTGCATTTTTGTAAGTTATTTTAAACCCTCAGCCAAGTTATCAAAATATTAATTGTGTTTGTATATTAGTGGAAAAATACTTACTACTTAATACTAAGCTGTTTGCCACATTCGATGACCTTAGGGATGTTCCAGTGATTCACTACAATTGCTTTGCTCGACTGAAAAAAAAAAAAAAAGGTGAGTGATGCGGACTTTTTTCTTTCCTGCAACGTAAATTGGATACAGATATACTGTATAAACAGAGTAACAGAGCTTAATTGAGACATTCCTGTGCCAAGGCACGTGCCGTGCAGACAGATCCTCAGATCCTCACCCGGACAATGACACGCAGACATTACAAGTTGTGTGCGCCTTCCACTAAGTTTGACGCGCCGGTTGCGTGCAGACAAACAGACTGAAGCTCCAAATGCGCAGTAAACTATGCAGGATATTTCTCTGAGACAGGATTGAATTCACTGCTTTAGGCGTGATAAGAAGTCCGGCGCCTATGTGACCATGACGGGAGCTATATTATACTCTACCCGCACTTAGTCCGAGTGACTTGTGTACTTTGATCATCGAGGAGGCAAAGTTTTGGACCAGGACGTTTTTTGCGTGCGCGCCACGCGTCAACAAGTGGATGGAAACTTTGTTTTGTATGCTTGGGTCGAGTTATTCTGAGTAACTATACACTGTGGAAATTTGGCTCATTAATCATCTGTTCCGAATTTATTGTCAGCATGAGTGGACCAGGAGATTTCTACATTCGCGTGGTGCTTTTATTTTTGCTGAGCACAGGAGCAGTGGTGAGAGCTCAGGTCTCCATGATCAAAGTTATAAGGGGAAACATCAGGAGAGATGGTAAGATCACTTCTTTCACATATTTTTTTTTCCAGACTGATTTTTCTGTATCTTAACACATACACACAAATCCTGTTGATCTTATTATCTGTCCTTGTCATCCTCACTACTAAAACAATACAATGCACCAGTAGAATGACACCATTGCACAAAAACAATTATTCTGCCTAAACTTTTTCTTTGACTGCATTTCACGACAGGAGGATATTTCCATACACCGGTAACTTCAGCATAGGACCATACATGTTGCTAGTGTGCCCTTGTTGTTGTTTTTTTAGTGCACAGACTTAGTTAGGACTTAGTGCATGCAGGTACATGGATCTTGAACTAGATTTGATACTGAGTAAATCCTCAAAAGGTTTTCCATTCCTGATTTCTCTATTTACCAGCCAGTCTTTTGGTTCATTCTTTTTGTAGCTTGTTATCTTTAACAATGAACTCTGCATGTATTACGAGTAACAATATGGCAGCGTTTTTATATTTATCGGTTGGTTAGGAAACAGCTTGTAAGCTTGATGTCATTAGCGGAATTAGGAGGCGGAGTGATAGACAGAAGTACTTAATTCAAGTAAAAATGCAGTCAGGGGCACATTTGTCACTGCAAACAGTCGCTGTCACTTCATCCTTCCTTCCCTAACTCTGGCTTCCTGCAGGTGCACACCATGCTTATTTTTTGCGTCACCCCCAGGCTACACTTATGCTATAGTACCTTTTATTAAACACAAAGAGAGGCACACAGACAGCTGCGGGGTTGCTTTTGGCAGGGAAACATGAAAATACCTCTGTTTTAGATTCGAACCTGGACAACAGCCCCAGGGGTTGTTCCACCTTCTACTCTGGTGTGTTTCTGAAGGAACATGGATGCATTTGTGTGGCCTCCTCACCCAATGCTCTCTTGCTTAGTCATGCATAAGGAAAAGCCCTAGAGCTGTGGATTTTCACATTTTCTCATTTACTTTTGTGCATAATGGCATTTTTCACAAGTAAGAAGGGAAACTGCATCAGAGCGACTAATGCTCTCAAAAAATGTAAACAATGTGAAGCCTGCATTGTGTACTGTACTTCACACGCAGCAAGTACTATGACTGGCTGAAACAATGCAAAATATCATCTTGCAATTACACTGACATTTTTGTGTGCCCCCTCAAGATTTGATTGATGTGAAAGCTAAAAGGTGGGAAGAAAATTACAGTGCTATTAGTAAGATTCAGTGAGAAGTTTTAGCTGAAAATGGGGGGTAAATGCACTTACATATTTTTAGGAATTTAGACACAGTCATTTAATTGCCACTCTTATACTTTGCTGCATTTCTCTTCAGTTCATCACCAAAAGTAACGAGTTCTTCCTTCGTACTTCCCGGCACTTGAAAAACTCAGGGGGAAGGTATCCTGTTATCTGCAGCCATCCAATCAGATATATTTATTTTTGTTTCAACAAATTTGAATTCCATTTCGCTTTAATCTGATATTAAAGGGGTCCTTATACGTTTTTAATGGGCTGAAGTGTTTAGAAGAGTATCATTTTTATAGGGCATTCTCTTTAATTGTTTTATTTTGCCCTCAGTCATATTAAATTTGCATTGTATTAAATATGAGCTGAATAATAGAAGAAAGACTATTTTTGTTGCATGTATTTGACATCATGCAGATTCCACCATGAATTGGGAAGTCCCTGCGATGATGTCGTTAAAAAAGTCATTTGTTTTTGCTCTCTTACACAAGTAGCATCATACGAGTCAAACGCGACACGAGTCAAACGCGACACGTGCACGGTACTTTCCTCACATGTGTACTTTTTTATTTTTTTGCTTGGTTATTTTCAATTGAGTAAGTAAGCAAACAAGTATGTGGTCACGCAATAAGACTTTTTTTTAAATATGCAGTGGTATATCAATTTAGGTACTCAAAATCGTGAGGTGATGAGAGACTATTTCCCACAAAGAAAGTGTCCTGAAACTTTGTCTTAGATTGGGTCTACAAGTGAATCTTTTAATTTACTGTAAAGTTGTTCAAATATGTTGAATAAATGGAATAAAATATAAATGCAGTGCGATAGCATGAAATGCAATAAGCTTTGGGAAAAAACACAACTTAATGTTATTTTTTGAACAAGCATTACCAAAATCTGCTACTGGCTTTGCATGCTAAATCCAACTTCTTTTCCAATACTGCATGTGATTGATAAAGGGTAAAACTATAGTTTTCTTACTTTTGCTATTCTCTCGTCTTTCTTATCAGTAGCTTTCCTCTTTCGGCACCGTCTTATCAGTCTGTGCCTGACTACATATCGTTCCATCTCTCCAGATCCTCTTCCTTCAATCTTCCCTGTTCTCATTTCTTTCTTTATCATCCCATCTTCTTCAATCTGTTTCAGCCCTTACCCTGTCATCTCTCTGAGCTCTTATAAGGTGGCAAACATGGCAATGTCATAGACGCGCATACACGAGACACGTCAATAAACCAATGGAATCTGCACAAAGAAAATTATCTTCATTTTCTTAAATGCATACTTAAGTGTAAGGGATTCATGACATTTTCCCAGTTATTTTCCCCTACGTTCATGAATTAATTTCTTCTTGAAGTGCAAGTATGTGCCAGCTGATTATAATGACAAATGCTACTCCCGTTTAAGGACATAAACTGCAGACATAAACAGAGGAAGAAAGTTAACATTAGAGTTGAGCACACAGCGACAAGCCTGGGCTGAAGTTATGTCACCAATTAACACTGGCTGGTGGGTTTACACGTCATTAATGAAGTCAAGTAGATGTAAAATTATCTTAAACTAAAACCGAGGACTATAAGTTTTTAATTGTGACAATGGAGTTCAGGTAGTGGGAAATATGAACCAATTGTGTTTGAACGTTGTTTCTATCAGTAAACGGACTTTGGACTTTCACTTATATAGCGCTTTTCTACCTTGAGTACTCAAAGCGCTTTACACTAACTAGTCGTTTACTTACTGATGATGCAGCTTCAGGAGCAATTGGGGGTTCAGTGTCTCTTGCTCAAGGACACTTAGGCATGGTTTTGATGGTTGGGGGATCGAAGCCACAGCCTCTCAGCTGGGAGACGACCGCTCTACCACAGAGCCCTGCCGCCCCTTGTTTGTCTTTGTTGAATGCTGTGCCTGTGTTGCTCATTTAAAGTTGGAATTGTGATTTTAGAAAATGCCAATTGTGTCACAAGAAAAGTAATTAAACATGACACAAAAACGAACTTGTTAAAAATATTTACTACTTTGCATATTCGACAAAAAAAATCAGTTTCCCAAAGTGAGAGCCTGGTGGGTGACAAACGCTGAAGTGCGATGTCACTTACAGGAAAGCAATGGCATTGCTGAATCGAAAGTCGATAAATACAGTCAGAGATAGACTCAAAGAGATTGTATCTGAGGGGTTCCTGGTGTTTGAAGAGTTGGTTGATGGCATTATGTATGTTTGCAAGTTACGAGCCAGATGAAAAGTGTTTTGTCCAAAAGGCTGGACATTAAGTAGATTAGAAGAATAGTATAACTATATAGCCTATATTGCGTTATTAGTTGAAATTCGATGTGATGCCCTGCTGTAAGTTATGCATGATGAGATGACCCCACTGGTCCATTTGCACCTCAAGCACCGGCTGAGTGGGGACGTCATAGTGCAGTCATGCTCATTGCGTGTTCATCCAGCTTCAATGGCGGCTTGAGTGGCACCGTATAACTATATTGAACCCACAATCAATAATACCAGAGCTGGGCAAAACCGTTGTTCCATTAGCTCATTATCGGCAGGTACACACCTTTGGGTGAGAGATTATGCATTTTTGTTGTGTGCTTTATGACGCAAAGCCGGACTGAACACCAACTGAAGCGGGTTTAGGGCTGCCCATCCAAGCTCGTACTGACAGTCCTTCCCAGCCCATGTATTTTTATTACCCTTCACATTATATAGCACTTGCTGAAAGTACGGAAGCGTGTGTCCTTTTACATGTTCTTATCTTATCTTTTGGCTGCTCGAAAATCTGTTGGCCTGAAAGTGAATAATGCGTCTCATGGCATTGAGACAGCTTAGAATTCCGCTGAATAACAATGAGGAAGAGCAGTACGGTGGGTGACCATCAACGAGGACACCCTGGAAAGTGCATCATAGGAAATTATGACGGCAGACTGCCCAACAAATGCATATTCATTAATAAGTGAGCTGCTGTAGATCTAACTAGGAACCTGGGTAAAACGCTTAAAAAAAAACCCAAACAACTAGGAAATGTATGCTTAGAATAGTTTTGACTGTTAGTATTACTCAAAATATGGATATGGTTGGTCCTGTCTACTTTATCTCAGAGCTCTTACAGGTAGTCCACTTTTTAAATCAAATTAGCAATTGCACTGCTGTGCGAGTCCCAGCGCATCCGCCTAAAGGTCTTTAAGGTTCAAAAAGCAGGGAGAAAAGTGTTATCTGCAGTTATGAATAAGAAAAAGATGTGAACACGCTGTAAGGAAATGAATAAAAATGTTGACTCTGCAAACAGTATGACAACTACAGTCTTTGCCAAAACATGAAAGGAGACTAAAGTGCTGGTGATGGACTTAAATGAGGTAAAGATACCAAAAGTCAATTTACAGTAACCTCAAAATTGATTACAGAAAAAAAAATGAATTGAATTGGAACACAATACTTAATTATATTGCTGCCTCAGTGCATAAGCATGCTGCTGAATATATGTTTTGCCTTGGAATAATATCAGAGAGTGTGCTGTCATGGTCCTTGACTACTTATGAGAGCGCTGACAATGTGCATGTACACACACACAACACTTACATTTCCAACAAAGTATCTGAATATGCTCGCAAGGACATTTGAGCATAACACACAAACATAGTTTCCCATTTGTCGACACAATCGCATATGAGGATCAATTTTTGTAACTGCAACAATTTTGACATTTTCCCTTCCCTTGCAAATGTATTCATTTCCCATGCTACTAACTGTGTGGGAATGTCAATTTGAACATTAACTCTTGACCTTTTAATCCGTGTCACGTTCTCAATGACAAATGTTATCAGAACCTCCGTTTTTTATAATCAACGTGACAGAACGTGAGGAATTGTACACGGTGTAATGTCTCAATGGTTTGAGGGACATTTTCCCTCGGTATCATCGGAAAGCTATGTCGTGTTTGCATCAACTTCATCGTCGTTTCAAAGGCTGCTACAAAGTGCTTCCACATGTCACGATATAAAACCCAAGGGTGGGAGTGGGGAGGAGTGTCATTATTGGAATTGGTGACTCACAAGACTACGGAAATTGAACTACTTCACACCCACCCAAGTGGTCACACTTCCAAGCAAGCACAATTGTAGGATCTCCCTTTCAAGGAATCCCCTAATAAAATCTTGCCCCTTACACACACTCTTTCCACACACAAATAATACAAGCCGAGGCAGCCCCACCTAAACATGTTTGGCAGATAATTATTTCCTCCCGTGCAAAAAGAAATAGGGTGGTAACCTTTTGAACAGTCTGATGGGAGGCTGCGCACATGTTCCTGTGCAACAAGACAGAGGCAGCCGTGTGATGAGGTCGTGAAAGGCCAGTGGTGGGAGGCGGTGCTTAATACTCCTGCCTCTGGCAGGTGAAGGCACTGGGCGGAAGTAGCACTTCAGTGTAGAGAGGGATTACAGTCGGCGAGGTAAGGTGTTTAAAAAGAGATATGCCAAGTTAAAGGTGCCAGAGGAGTTGTCCCCTTACTTTTCAGTCCTGTCAGCATTAAAAAAAAAAAGAAACTCAGTTGAAGCCAAATGGACACAGTATAAAAGTTGAGGGGCCTCTCCTTCGCTCACCCACCGGCTTTTTATCTGAGCATATGATGAAAATGAATGATGAGTCATAGCAGAAGAGTCACAGATTAAAAGTCTAGTCCTCTGCCCCCAAAGTGACTCCCACATTTCTTATTTTAAAATGATTTTAAGTAGCGGTGAGTTTTCCAAATGATCATCTGAAACATTAAATACTTAAGCATTTTACAGGCGTTTTTTTAAAGTTTAAATGACTGAAGTTTATAAAACGCTGCACCCACACGTGTGAATAGACCAACATTTAGAGTTGTGAAAAAATATGAATTCCACCAAAATGCGATTTACAAGATCTCGGCCCATCACCAGCGATTTGGGATAATCGATACAATAACAATTCACCAGGCTGACTAATACACTCCATGTCACTCATATAGGGAGACGGAACGTTAAAATCAATGTAGATGTTATCCCTTGCAGTTTTCTGCTAGCTGTGATCTGGTCAGAAACAACTGAGAATTGTACATAATCATTTGCATGGATGTGCCAACTCATTTGCAATTTGGCTCAACTACATGACAACATGAGTTTTGGATGTGCACATGTGACACGCCAATGTAAAGAGTGAACAAGTGTTTTTGGGAGCATCTATTGTTATCTGAGAAGTGTAACGATGCAATTAATAAAAGTGAAAATATGGTCGGTAAAATGGGTTTTGCAGATACAGTAATTCATAATGCATTGATTATTGCACAATTTGTATTGAGAAGTAAACGTGTTATGTAAATGTTGAGGATGATTCCACAAGTGTCGATAATGACAAGTTATTACTCAAATAAGTTATTCATTTTTCCCTTGTTTTTCATAGTTAATTAATGGGGACCGTAAAGTGAAATCAGGGAAGTAGGGAGCCAATCACGTGTCTTCTAGGAGTGCCCGTGAGTTGATTGACTCGTTGCCTTGCCTGTTTAGCCCAAGCTGTTGATTCTTGACAACAGTACCTCCAGTAGCTATCTCCGAGTGAATCTCACATGCCAGGGATAACACACGGCTGAAGGAGTATGCTGGGGACAAAAGAGGGCTTTGGGAAGATGCTAAAAATGATGTTGTAATAAATAGGAATCTCGAGAGTAAACTCTGCTTCCCTATTTTCATGTTTGGTCAACTACGGGCTCCACTATAGGTCGACATAAGAAGAGAGCACGCGGCATGCACGATTACAGTCAACTTGTCTGTTTGTCTGCAGTAAACCTTCATAGCCCGTCTCGCTGCAATATAGATTTTTTTTTTTTAAAAAGCACAGAGGGCAGATGAAGCACAATGTAGCAAAGGAACACTATATATAGTATATGAGAGCCGTGCCATAATTAAGGCAAGTTGGGGTTTTGTGTTTTTGAACCTGGTATGTTGGAACAAATTTTCATCCCAATCATTAGACATAATGCCATTCTAAAGTACCATACTCTAAATCGGCGAGTACTCAAGTTCTCATTCTTTTTGATGCTGCGACAGCAGTGTATAAGGAGAAAATGCAACTAAGCAAGAGACATTTATTAATTCAGGGAGAGACTTGACTGAAGCACCTGACTGCCATTCGATGCAGAATGCATAGTAGAGCAGCTAAATTGGATGTGGGAAAAGAAGATTAAGGCTGTAAGGAAGGAGCAACAGAATATGTTGCGAGTTCCCATGGAGAAGGTGATGAGGCCAGATTACGAAAAAGGGAAAGGGTATACACTGGAGAGGGATTCGTTGGATAATAAAGGACAATCATTTGTGACATGATGACTTGAAAAAAATGTAGGTAGCAGTTTGAAATGATGAGCACTGTGTATCCAAAAGCTGGAAAAGGGAAAGGACCGCAAATTGTAGTGTAGAACAATCCCGTTCAAGGTCATGAGCGAGTGATTGGTCGCCAATCAGTCAGACTCACAATCAGCCACTGAGTCAGAATTGATCCCACGCTGCCTACATGAAAGTCACTACGCTATCATTGAACGTACCCTCCTTTACCATAAAAAAATATATAAAAATTCCGTTGAATCATCAACATGATTTCAAGCTCAAATTCCCACAGCCCATGCACACACTGCTTACACATGAAAAAAAATAACTGGCATGATGTGTTTCCGTCCAACGACAGGGACCTGGCAGAACAGCTTTAAATGGCTTTGCTTCATAAAACTAACGGGTTCATTACAATGCCATTGTAGTTGCAGCTGGCGTGTTAATTACACTGATAGCCCTCTGGCAAGGTGGAACAGGTTCTCTGAGGGGAATGCAAGGGGAAATTAAAAGGATCCCCGGTGAAGCCATTCGGCAGCTATTTAGGCTGAGCAGAGAGCCATGTTATTACTATTAAGCTGTAGACAAGGTTTTATGTATTGACTTCATTTTTGACTGTTGCGGAAAATCTCGGCTTTCTGTTTCAATCAATAAAAATAATCAAAACTAAAGCAATGTTTTGGTAAATGTTGTTTCTTTTATGTTGGAGTGTATTTTATGTTGTATCTATAGGATACAATTAGCGGCATGAGTCACCAAAGAGATTGTGGTCTTTTATTTGCACAAAAGCACAGTCACTGATGATAACTGCGAAGCAGTCACCATATTTAGGTTTTTGTTTTGTTTTGTTTTTTTCTACTGCATCAGCAACTTTAGCCCCCAAAAACAGTTATGCTAAGGAACGCCAATATAAAAGGAATCACACATATTACAAAATGAAGCAGTGGAAGGCAGTCGATGTCATCCGTGCCAAACATTGTAATATACATGCTCAATCGTACGTTGCAAAAGCGGTGATTTATGGACATGATGGATCTTTTTCACCCAAAGACAATACAGTGGACCCCTGTGTTACAACGTCCCTGATTTATGTCATTTTCATGTTGCGACGTGGAATACTGAGGTTTTTCATTCCCACTTTATGACATTTTCCTGGTTATGCGACCAAAATAACTGTCATGACCCTAGGGGCTTGGCTGTATTTTTGTTGTTTTGCCTCCATCTGCTGCCGTTTTTCGGTGATTGCACTTATTTACTTAAAACAAGCGGCACTCAAAGGTAAATAAATCCTTTCTATATGTTTTATGTATGATATTTTCTAATTGTATACATGTGTATTATATACACGTAGCACTTACTATACTGTTTTGGTACCAATTTTTAATATGTATGTACAATGTTGATGTTTTTACCCTGGGTTCTAAATGCATTAGCTATCTAACTATTTGGATTGCCCGTCATACGACAAATTAGCCTTATGACCCCAACCACGGAACGGATTAATGTTGTAACATGGGGGCCCACTGTACTTCCAAGCGACAAATACTTTGCTGATCTTACCAGTCTACATCATTACTATACTACATAATAATAGAATAATGTGAGGGAGCTTGAATTGCTTGCACAATGAAGCGATGTCGAATTTATGGTACACACAACAATCATATCAACACTTTTATTTGGCTGAATCTCTAGGTAAGAAAGATTAATTGGTTGAGTGGAATTGTTGTATTGGCACATAGGTCCCCAATGCCGTTATGCACTTTGAACAACTGAATGGTGCAACAGATTTTTTTTGCAAAAAATCTTGTGGACCTTCAAGTTTGGTTTGGGATCCCCAGACCACAGTTGGAGAAGCAAAGCTGACTCTGAACAGTCCTGATCTGAATGTTTTTTCGCTCAAGTTTGAAAACCACTACTAAAATTAAAAACGACTTGGTCTATCAGAGAGATCATTTTGGTGACTTTTGCTCTCCCAATGACATTATGCCTAAAATGGTTATTTCTCAGTAATTAATACTACATGCATTTTGTGTATAAAAATTTTGTAAATTGTGAATTTGAATGAGAAACAAGTGGCGGACAACACTTATGACTGTCAGGGTGCTTGGGGCTCAGCTGATTGAAAAAAAAAAGCTTTTTAGTTAACTATTAAGAACGTTTATTTCAGTTCATTCTTGATTCATTTGAGCTCTATGTCCTTAAGTGCCAAAACATCATGACTGTCACAACAGCCTGTATTAGATGAAACACAGCTCCACTTTATCTAAAATTGGCTGAGCCATCTAGAGTAGTGACCACTCATCCTCAAACACAGCATTGTCAATATGTCAAACACAGTATTGTCAATATGTGCATCTTCTAGTGTGTGTGTGTGTGTGTGTGTGTGTGTGTGTGTGTGTATATATATATATATATATATATATATATATATATATATATATATATATATATATATATATATATATATATATATATATATATATATATATATATATATATATAAATATTGGTCATTTTAAAGATTTTCCTTTATAAATTTTTGTTTGTTCAGATCAGCAATTTCAGTTAAATATCTCATTTAGCAGACAAACGCAGTGATATTTGACAAGTGAAATGAAGTTCATAGGACTTACAGAAAGTGTGCAATCAACTAAATTTGGGCAGGCCAACCAAATTACACAAATATTTATTAGATACTCCTTTAGCAGAAATAACAGCTTCTAAATACTTTCTGCAGTATCCAATGAGGGTCTAAATTCTCGTTGAAGGTATTTTTGACCATTCTTCTTTACAAAACATCTCTGGTTTAGTCAGGTTTGATGGGTTCCGAGCATGGGCAGGCTGCTTTAAACAACACCATAGATTTTCAACCATAATCTCTGGACTGGGATGGATGGCCTTTCCAGAATGTTGTACTTGTTCCTCTGCGTGAAAGCCTTAGTAGAATTTGATCAGTGTTTATGGCCGTTGTCTTGTTGAAATATTCAGCCCTGGAGCAACTTTAAATTTGTCCCTGATTCTTGAACATTGCTTGCAAGAATCTGCTGATACTGATTGGAATCCATACGATCTTCAACTTGAACAATATTGCCAGTAACTGCACTGGCCACACAGTCCCACAGTATTATGGAACCACCACCAAATTTTACTGTAACTAGCAAGTGTTAGTCTTGGAATGATGTGCTCTTTTTCCATCATGCACACCTCTTGTTACTGTATGTCGAAATAACACAATTTTAGTTTCATCAGCCCACAGCACATTATTCCAAAATGAAGTCTCTGCTTATCTGAGATTTTTCTTGGCCTTCCGCTGTGCCTCGAACTGTGCCTCTGGTCTACCATTTCCTCATTTGTTCCGCACAGTGGTAACTGACAGCTGAAATCTGTGAGCGAGTTTTTTGTATCTTTGTCCGTAACCATAATGTTGAACAAACTTTGTTTTCGGGTCATTCGACTGTTGTTTTGAGGCTCTTCTGCTGCCTATCATCAGAGAAGATAGGACGGCAACTTACAACCAGTCTCCTTACATACCCTTTCTCAATATTGGATTGTGTATGGAGGTCAAGGATCAATGAGTTTACCAAACAAATTTTGTGTTCCAATAATTAATAAATCAACAAAACAAGGGTGGCCAAATTTATGCACCTGCCTCCTTTTGTTTAAGTAATTATTGCATTCTAATCATTTAAGTATGGGATAGGCAACAAAAAACAGTTGTGTGCATACCCTCGCTGTTTCAAGAAATAGCTTGTAATAACAGAAATAAAAATGAAATCCACGGAATGGTTGATGGAAAACGAAGTGGAACCATATCACTACTTGGAGTGCAATAATTGGAAATCACACCCCGCCACCTGAACAAGTCTCCTGCCAACTGATGAATCAAATTTGCTATTTGCTGGGAAACGTATGCACCATTCAACAATATCTGTGCTTTTAGAAGCAAAATGAAACTTGGCTTCCTGATTCAAGGAGATGCAAATCTGCGTTTGCTTGATTATGCTGGTTAAACACAGATTGGAGAAAGTGATTTGTCACATTCTCAAGAATAAATAAGAAATTTTATTATGCCAGTTTGAGGTATGTGGTCCCAAAACCAATTCATATCTGATCTTTTGTCATGCGACTTCAGTCTGAACAGGCGGGTCGCATTCATCCGAATTGAACGTGATCAACAAGCGACTAAGGTCAAAAGTTGGAAGCCGGTTGGGAAAAAAAAAAAAAAAATAGCAGACGTGCAAGGTGTATTAGCTTACTTGCTCAGAGGGCGCAAGATGTTGCTGGTTCTAATCCACTAATTCAGTTTTGGGCTGTTTAGCGTTCACACACAGGTCACATTTCTTTGGAAATGTGAACGACCTCAGAGATTACACACAAAAAAAAAATGTTTGAGCATTAAACCCTGCTTTGTGAGCATAACAATATTGTAGCTTGACACTCAACAGTGACAAGGCAGGAATTGTAACTTATTACATCTTTAATGTTACTTGTACCTGTGTACATATGAAGAGCTTTGTTGGGGAGCACAATAGAGCTAGTGGTTTCATTGGCTGCTAAAAATGGAGCAGAAAGAATTGAAAGTTGTCGTCACGTTTTTGCTAGCAGGGCTAAGGGTGGGTGAGACACATGACTAATGCCAGAAGTGACACTGCAGAAAAATGAGAGCAGAAGCCACTCACACCCCAGGAGATTGGTCCCTGCTGAAGGAGGGAGATAAACACTTTGTGTATTTATACTGTGTGTCTTGTGTGTGTGTGTTGTATGTGCAAGAGGGGGAGTTTGACAAATCCTCTGGTGCCCTGTGAGTGCTACATCTTTGTTATTTTGACAATGGTGCTCTGACACAAATGAAAGAGATTCTTTCTTTCCTCCGTCAAATGCTTTTTATCTTCCCCTCTCTGAATCTCAGCGTTTCTCCACATATTTCCCACATTACCAGCGTTTCTCCATCTGTCTCCACCCTGTCTATATCAGTCTCCACTGGTCTTCATTAGCCTCCTTTCTCTTGGTTTCAGCTCATCGTTAACTCTCTCAGAAGTTGGTGTGCAACGCATTGAATACGGGAGCATAGCAAGTGCAGATTAAAAAAAAAATAGAGGCAGGCAACTATGCAGGCTGGTGGAAGAAGTGCAGTGTGGGAGGACAGTAAAAGTGTAGTTGTGAGATGGTCAAGGAAAAAAGGGTGAAAGATGACGACAAAGCAGTTAACAGACAGAACTGCAATTGAAGATGAGGAGGAGCAGGTGGATGTTGATGTGCTACTGTTGAACCTTTAGTGAGATAAGTGATCCCAGTGGTGGACAGCTCAGATACATACTGGCAGTCAGACCACTGACACACACGCACACGCATCTGATGAGAGTCAGAGAGCGGGACTTCTGTCAAAACATAAGCATCTGCTCAGTAACAGAGCAAACGTACATCTACCAAACATCATTCAAGTTGCCCTTGGAGAGAATGGGTTTGCAAAAAGCTGACTCATGCACACACTCATGCACAGAGAGCCAGAGACAGAGAAGTGAGAAACCTTTTTAATGAATGACGCCAAAAATAATAATACAATTGCAAAATGTGCACCGGATTAAGTGTAGACCGCACCAAATATAGGGTGCTGGTTTATAAGGCACTCTGGTGGGTTATAATGTGCACTTTGTGAAATTTGGGGGGTAAACTAAAATAAATACCCTTGCTGGTTTTTGGATGTTGCATAATTGTTTATCATAACATTGGTTACATTCGACCTAGTTGGTAGTCATGTGCCTATCTATCCTTTCGGAAGGTAGAGTTTTCAAGTAATTTATAATGGTAATAGGACCAACCAATACAAAATGGACATTTAGACCAAGATATTGGTTAGTTTTCCCTCCAAAATGAAATTGTAAGGAACCCATTGATGAACAGTCAGTCACATCGAGGGAGAATTGAATTTGCCTTAGCCTGGATTCAACCTCTGGATATATCTGTATTGGAAGGTAGATGTGCTCACCACCGGTGAGATACTGTGCCACTGTACATACCATCACAACATACCAAATATATTGTTACAACGAGGTTCTTTCTAGTTCATCTCAACAACAATACGGTTATAAGATTGGTATTGCTATAACTGACAAAATTAGTCAAATTCTGACCAATCTCTTGGTTAATGTAACTAATATCATATGAACCAAGTGGTTTGGTACTTTAACCAATCAGTTTTTAGAATGTACAGTATGTATAATGGTCGCCAGTTTCCGGGTTTGTGTTTTTACCCCATGCTTGTGTGGATTTTGTCCAGATGCAAACCTCAAGAAGAAAAGCGGTATAAAATTGGATGGGAGTATTAACAGCAGCAAAAGTCATTCTATGCACGAATATATGTTTGCGTGACGCACTTGCTTGCGTATGTTGTGACTTGCAGCAAGTATTGATTTTTCTCTTTAGCGTTGGTGTTTAAACTGCAATTACTGTCAGCAGGAACCACATACGACTGTATCGAGTGTTAGGGCATACTCACACTAGACCACACAAATAATGCTGGACTTGGCTGAATTTACCCCACCTCTCCTGTGCCGTCAATACAAACTGACTAGAACATACTGCACACACATTCGCGGATATACAATCATTGACATGTAAAATCTCTTGCAATATGTTCCATAAACTAGAGTATTTGAAAAAAACATTTGGTATTGCGGTGGTAGTTATGGTGAAAAGCATCATGTTTTGTGTCAGATTTGGGCTTCAGCTGCATAAACTGGCCTAAATCCTTTGTCGATGAACCCAATATTCAGGCCCGCAATAAATGATATGACTCAAGAAATCCCCAAACTGCACAAAATATTGAAATTTCCCCACCCAAAGTTCCAGCAAACATTACTGGGTGCAGCTTTGGAACTGCAGTTCACAGATGATCACAATGTTTGATTTAGATTAAAATCCAGTAATCATGTAGTAACAACGTTACTTTTTCATGGTAACTTTGGCAATACTGCTTAACACACAAAGAGAATGATGTTATTGAATGTTGATGAATTCATCCACAGCAGTGCACAGGGGCACACCCCTTTCATTTCTCAGTAGCTGTCCAAACAACTTCAGCTGCATTTGCACTCCTCCTACTTGCAGTACATCACCCGAGTTCTGTCCCTTTCAAAACAGATTTCATTATGATTTGCCCATAGCCTCTCCATACTCCTTTTTCTCAATACCTCCTGAAAATTTTCAAGAATTCAAATTTATTCAAATAGATGCTGTCCTTTGCTTCTTAACATTTTCCCTTTGCACGCAAACATGTAGGCATGTTTGTGCGTCAGAGGTTCGGGGAAACTAACACAACTTGCTCTCGAATAGACATGAGTCATTCATTTTATAACTACACTGAAAACGGAAAATATGAGCTCAATTAAACAATACTGTATTGTCACAGCCAATATTCACGTTTCAATCAGTTTAAATTGGTGTTACACCAATTGAGTGATTTTCAAATGAGTGAAGCTTGAATATTGACTGTGATGGGTTACTTCAATACAGTATTTTTAAGATAAGCCCATTAGTTCTTTTTCCACTCTAATGCTATTGTTTGGTAAATACGCAGATAATAATAATCCCATTTTTTTGTTTTTATTTAAGTTTGATAATTGATTGAATGATGATTAATTCAAAATAAAAGACTATGTTTTTGAAGATTTGGACCAAAAAAATGCCCCTTGTTGTCGATTCAAAATGCATCTGCGTCATTTGCCTGTCTTGCACATTTCCGCTCTATAGTTGTATTATTAAAAGTGCAGGATTACAAACATTTGCTCAAAGTATACCGTAGACACATTTGAAAGATTATGGCTTCATCCGCAGTGTCTCCACTGACCGATCCAGAGTGCTGACTTTGCAAGAGTTAGTCTTTTGCATTATTCACTGATCTTAACCAAGGTGTTAAACAGGAACCTGCAGAAGCACATCAAAGGGAAATGCTGAAATTCAACAAGCCATGCACTGCACTGCATGTGTTTGCTTTGACAATGATAACTATACTCAGTGACAGGGATATGATTTTGTTGTGTTTGTGTTGATACTTCATTAGAGTTGTTGATACTTTATTGGACTGAAGTGCACTGCATAGGCCTACCAAATGAAGTCTCAGTGGAGAATATTTTGAAGTGACCAAAACTGCTCTTTAGCTTCATCCACACTATCATGACCCAGTTGAATAATTACTTCAATACAATTCAAGCATAACTTGGGGTATAGATTATTCAATCGAAATCAATGTTATCCTTTAGTAGACGTTATTAAAAAACCGCCAACACTTTGGGGTTCACTGTAGACAGGGATGCTGTTGTAGAGGCAAAGTGGGTGCTAATGCTATTCAAGGGACCACTGAGACTCACTCGTGAAGATATGAGGAGCAGATAAAACGCTCCTGAATCATTTAAATGCATTGAGAGTCACGGCTTTTCAGTAACGTCGCTCCTCTCCCTTTTGACATTGAAATGAACAAAAACAACCGACAAGGAGTGACACAGCTTCACAGACACGCACACATGCTCACAAAGCAGATTGTATCATTGCTTATTGATGAGTCTCAGGCATGTTCTTTGGTGTGGCTTATCTAATGGTTTGAGCTCTCCTGAGTATTTGTGGACTTTGTTACTCAGCAGTACTGTATACACATTTCTACTGCTCATGAGTTTTGAGACTTTTTTTCTTCTTTCACTTAGCGTGTCTTCGCCTCTTTCACACCTCCATCCTTCCTCAGCTCACTCAACGACCAGCCGTGTTTCACGTTTCCATCTGAGTGTCCTTCACCTCGGCCAGGTCAAATTCCCCAGGCTTTTCTCAGTTTTTGCACCCTTCTTGTATGTTGTTTAGTCCAGTCTGTCTTGTGCGTGTCTGACAGCGTGAGGCTGCAATTTGTGTTTGTTCATCATCTGATTGGAAAAGACGGCAGATCGTTTGTCATGCTGCTCCTGGGCTGTGCGGCGGGAGCCTTCAGAGGCAGTCTGCCAGTTAGCAAGGCATAGTTCAGCAGTTTATGAGATTGCATTGATCTTGCTTACAAAATATGTCCTTTGGCTGTGCTTCACGTTCACCACAAATAACCTCTCAGGATATTACTTTAAACATTACTACCTGGGCTACCTGGTTAATGCCAGCGTCTTTGACATTTGTGCTTTTACTGATTTGTGCTTTTTCATTGATAGGCCTGTGTCTGTAAGAACCAAGCCTTCACATGCCGATATACTTGATAGCAATACTTGCAGAAATGGGGAACCCTTACAGCACGGGCAAAATCTTGAGTTCAGAGGGGAAAAAAAACAAACAAACAAGAGAATGGCAATTTGTGGAAAAATTGCCCATGACTGAAGAGAGGCTAAATGAAAAATTGTGACATTATCTGGAAAGATTTCAAATGGTGTGGAATGATATTGAATGGCATGGAACAATCTACAATGACCTAGAATGAGCTGAACATGAAGTTGGAATTATTTGAATCGGTCAAAACATTTGAAAGATAGAAGTGACAAGTGTACAAATCTATATATTTTTTTTTGCTTCGTGAATGTTGTGTATGGAATAAATGACTCAATTGCTTGAATGTTCTGAACTACTGAAGGTGACATTTTTATTGGTTAACTAATGTTGGGGTAATTGTGAATAATCTTGCAAATGTGGTAATATGTTTGTTTTAAGGTTTATAAAATTGGGATTTTTTTGAATGAGCTGAATGTTTTAAATTTCTAATGGGAAATACATGAACCTGCTGATTTGAATGTGCATTTGTGACTGGATGTTATTTAAGTTTTTTTTTTTTTTTTTTGAGGAAAACCCTTTACAGTGCAGGAAAGCTGCTAAATACATAATATTTTGCACTACACAATATTTTGCACTGTATACATATCCCCGTGTTACAGCGTCCCTGGCTTACGTTTTTTCCATGTTCCAATGTGAAATACTGAGTCTTTTCGTCCCCTCTTTATGATATTTTCCTGGATTTGCAACAAAAACAACTGTCATGACCCTATGGGGTTGGCTGTATTTGTGTTGTTTCGTCTCCATCTGCTGGTGTTTTTAGGTAATTGCACTGTACATATGTATCATCCACTCCATAATGTTTTTTTTTTTTTTAATTGCCTACTTTAAGATTTGCTCGATTATGGAATTTAGTCTGCTCGGGGAAGTGAATAGAAATAGAATTTTATTGTGTGGGTTTACTATGCATATGACAATAAAACTAAATCTTGACTCTAAGAAAAATCCAAGCACATCTCATGACATTTTGGGATATTGAAGGAGATATTGAAGTCGCACATTAAAGAAATGTGTGGAATAAAATCAAATAATAAAGTATTACAAAATTAAAGGTAAACAATAACATTTGTGATGGTGTTTAGCCTTCACAAAAAACAATACAAAATACAGAGCTGGCAGTGGCTAGATTCATGCACACCAGTACCCCCAAATATATATATATATATATAAATAAATAAAAAAGCACATGAAAAATGGGGCCTATGGCAATTATTAAGCATTCCTTCTTGTGCCATGTGATGAAATATCCCTGCGCTGGTGTGGAAATTAGTTGATTGCAAACTAGTTTATTAGTTCCAACTCATTTTTCGTCTGACCTTTGAAATAAAAAAGCTGTCATAAATCGCGGTCACCCCATAACAGTAGCTTCAGGATTTATATTTGCAGTGTTTTCTGAATAATATGAGCGAAATACATGTATTCATTATAGCGTTTTGCATTTGACAAAAACATCCTGCAAATAGAATTATTTTTTGCTGGGGCCTCGTTGTCTCGTATGCCGCAGCAAAAAAAAGATAAAAGATGGTGAAAGCCTTCTGTAAATCTGTCTGTGAGTGTCCTGAGTCAACAGTGTTTTGATCCATTGCTGTTTATCTAACCTCCTCTGTCTGTGTCACAGGACATCCCTTTGTCCATCATCCAGGAGAACACATGCACATACACTCATGCGCACACGCATAAAAGGCATTAAGATCAACGCTCACCATTCCTAAATTACACATTGACAACGATAGTCTTTCATGAGTTTTATATTTTCTGTCACGTTTCAAAAATACACACGCCACATACACATGTCACCTGTTACAATAAAATTAACATCAACAGCGCAGAGTCAGAGTGAACATAAAATGAATGACCTTTCGTGAATCAAGCCCTAAGTGGTTTGATATTTGTTATTATTCTTTGTTTGAAATAATCGACCAGGATGATTGTTTGTGTGGTATTAGCAAATAAAGGAAATGCATTCACGTGATTTGGATGTTTGCATTTCACAAGCATTTGTTGTTTATGTAATTGTTGCTGATTAAAGAAATGCACTGATAAGCATTTGGTCATGTTCTCACACACGTTTTGTTAGTTCTAGTCTAACGTTGCTGGTTACATTGCTCATTTATTTTAATCTGTTACTTTTCACAGTCACTTTCACAACTTTGAATGACTTCACGATCATTAAGCACATTGAACGTTGTGAAATACAAATGTGAGAGCTCTGTAGTATCCAATTGAAAGACCATTACGCATATTTCTACAATCATGCAAACTGTATAGTCCTGGCATTGCTACATCCCATACATATCCACACGCCAGCTTCACCAACAGAGAAGTCAAATCGATTCTTAAGCTGCCTAATGCACTGGTCGCTTCCATGTTGTCTACCATGCTCAAGATACAAGTATGTTCCATTCCAGTGGATGCTGTCTGTTCCCATTAACAACTTTGGTTGTTATTACGTGCTTTAATTTATATAGGATGGAAATTTAGAAAAAAAAAAAAAAAAGGAAAAAACAAGCTTAGGTCATAAATAGGAAAATAATTTAAATCATCAGGAGTAGAACAAGGAAAGAAAACAAATATATCTTCCTCTGTTTCCTCTACGTCTGTGCAATAAATTGAATTAATTCATCATTGTAAAAATCAACAGAATGATAATTAGCTAAAAAGTAAAATCTAAGTTTTACAAAAGTGGCAGAAAAAAGTGGCGCAAGCAAACTATGAGCGTTAAGTTTGCGTTAAAAAAGATATAAAAATCAGTATACCTTATTTAGGCTGGATATCTTTATTCATGGTTTATTAGTCAATCAATCAAATGAATAAATAGTGTATTGTTTGCTTTGTTATTTTGCTTCAAATAGTAGTCATCCAGAATTCCTCAAAAATAAATAAATAAATAAATCTCCCAGCCCGAGTTTCCTCTGTACGCAGAGAAAGAAGAAGAGATGTTAGGTGAAAGCTGATGGTGACCAAAGATGACACGTATGGCATGCAGTGTTCACCCAAAGTGTGTGTGTGAGTGTGTTTTTCTTTCATGCCTCTATGCTTGTGTAAGCGTGACTTAGAAGCAAGAGAGCATATTTAAAGATGACTTGTCATGAGACAGTGGCAAAACAGTGGAGCCAGCACTGGCTTTGATAATCAATGCACACCCACACACATCTACACACACATGCACGTAAACACACACGCAGGCCTTGAGCTATTATTTAGCCAGATGGAAAAGGCTTTGGTCATTTATTTCTCTCTGGGTGGAAATTGTCTGTAGGTGCGAGCAAAGCATTGCACATCAGCGACCACACTTTTGCAGGGAGACACGATCACACGCAAGAAAATAATACACTGTAGAGCAATGAACAGATGTGCAGAAACCCACTATGCACAACATCCTATAGTAAGTAGTACACAGTGGATAGCATCACTTACAGTCAGTAGCTAATTGGACAGGTTTTACATAACAGCAAATTACAGATGAATACACAATGGAGCAGATAATACACCGTGAAGGACAAGACATGGACAAGCCCCAACAAAGAAAGCAAAACATCTATAATGCATACCTACATAATACATGCATATTAAATGCTTAAGGGCCAACAATTAGCTACTGAGTTGCTAAGAAATTGTTAACCAAATCTATTCCAACAATTTAAAAGCATCTACCTCTCTTATTTTCTGCATTTTCTCCATAGCTGTTCATGAGAGTGTGATTGGCACTTGGATCAGAAATAGATCTTAGTGCCACAGTATGAAGAACATCACACCCTAGCAATGAAGGTGGGAGAGACAAGTTTCATCCGTGAGAATTTACCCACCTGCATCCTGGCACTCATTAAATCTAAATCTTCTGGGAAATATACACTGCAGAGAAATGAAATATGGTACACAGTCATATTGGACAAATCTTGAAATGTACATGCGATAGACGGTCCAATTGATCTGATATAGGCTTTATATCACAATTGGGCAGTTGTCGTGAAAATGCATAAAGACAGATTAAGGATTTAAAAAAAGGGTTTGACTCAACTTGTCACTTCTGTTCATAGTTGCGATGTTTGGTGGGTTAAATGTCTATTGTGACATAGATTGAAAGGAAACATTATAATGTGGGCCCATTTTCATAATTTTAATTAGGAATAAAAATGCCTCTCGTTTTACTTGCTTTGACAATATCGTGCAGGTTATTGAAATATGGACTTTAACCTAAATATTAGCTTAGCTTTTGCATTTATGTGCTGACACACTGTTTCAATTAAAATTGTTGGCTCAGTGTTGACATAAAATGCAATTTATTATTTAGCGTAGTCAGAAAACAATGTCAATTCATATAGAGACAAAGAACAACAAATCCAATCACACTAAAGACAATTTAGTGTGTCCAATAAACCTGCCATCCATGTTTTTGGAATGAAGGATGAAGCCGGAGTGCCCGGAAAGTACCCACACGGGCTCGGGGAAAACATGAAAGAAGGCCATAGCCAGGTGGATTGGAACTCGGTTCCCTGAGCTGTGAGGCGGACGTGCTAACGACTGCGACACCGAGCCGCCCCGAAATTGAGATCTGGCACTTTAAAATCGGAACAATTCTGGGAGAGCCATAATCTCATTTGATTCTCGATGCCCAGTATTTATCTCTGGGCCCAGTTTAGCCCTTACCCAAACCCACGTTAAAAAATATGCACGTTAGCTAAAATTAAGTAAATAGGTGTTAATGTGTGTTTGAATATGTCTTGGTCTATTTCCGTCTGTGTCCTGCGATTTGCTGGGTAAAGGTGGTTCCTGCCTTTCACCTGAACTCAGCTGGAATAGGTTCTAGCATACTTGCAACTCTGATATAGAACATCCATGCATGGATGACATTTGGCGATACAAGGTTTGACGGGACAGACAGAGACAAAAGCAAGAACAGAGCAAAACAAAAGAACAGCATTCACATTATGTTGGTGTTGCATTTTTTGCTTTTCACTGCTGTATTTATGTCCACTTCAGCTTGCCAGTAGTCTACTGCAACCTGCAGTGCAGCAGTCAACAGTGAAAATGAAAGTGCTTTGACACCACATTAGCAGACAACCACACACACACAAACACACACATAGATGTATCCCTCAATAACCTTAGAGGGTAAAAGTTCCTGACACCCAAGCATTTTTATGCGTTAATGGAACTTTGTAGTCAACCTTCTCAACCATGCGAAAAGCACTTAAGAAAACACACACAAATATCTGCATATATAGGCTTTAATGCTATCAAAATGTTCCATATTTTCTGATCAATGAAATAGCATAGTAAAGAAAAGAAAACAACTCTTAAACGGAAATTGAATACGGAAGGCACAGAAGTAATTGGGTGGAAGGAGAAAGCCAAAGCTTCATCATCCTCATCTTCATTCTGGGGTGCAGACTGTGCTGCCTTGATTATACATTCAGCTCCTTCTTACAAAATCCACACAACTTGGAAGAAAAAACCAGCCCTGTCAGCCCACTTCAGCATGTTGCTTGACCTTCAGACATTGCGTGAGTGTGTGTGTCTACACCAGGTATTCCTAATTTATTAGGATATTAATATGCTTGCACAGTCATATTATATAGAGCCACCCCTCATTTAAAGAGTAAAGTGCTATCCGCACCAAGAGCAATAAACTTACCATAAATTTATCAGTAGAAAGTAGCAGGGGGAACAATATTGTTATGATGTAATCAATTTGAGAGACAATGACTGATAGCCTTGCTTTATTCAGCATAACATGGTCAACATGGCAAGACTCATTCATCTGTGTGAGGCGCAAAAACAATTAGGAGCATCAAGAAAAATGACGAACATTTAACAGTGACATGTACCTTTAGCAGGAATCTCGGATCTAAACTTGAACCTGACTTTTAACAATCATATCAAATAAGTGAGACAGTCTTTACTAACTGAAAAATATCTCCAGACTGAAGATTGTATACTCCAAACAGAACAGGAGAAATGTGGCCATGCTTTTATCTCCAGTAGATTTAATTTTTGTAATGGACCCCTGATTGGACTCCACAAAAGAGCATCTAAAAGCTCCAGTTCACTCAGAATGCTGCAATATGGGTTCTGACCAGAACAAAAAAATCAGAGGATATTATTCCAGTCCTAAAGGCTGGCTTCACATCAGCTCGAGAATATATGTTAAAACTTTGCTCCTGGTCTTTAAAATCACGGGATGGTTTAAATCCTAAACACATCAAAAAAATGCTGACAGCATAAGCTTGTAAACCCAGTAGATCTCTGAGGTCTGCAGACTCAGGTTAGTTAATGAAACCCCAAGGCACAACTCATTGACCCCAATGATAAATACAAAAAATAGATGGCAGTTTCCCTCAGCTCCCCCTCAGACACGGGTCACCAAGGCTTGGGGGTGGGGCTCATTGGCAAGCCGGGTATTGTAAGAGCTGGGCGGCGGCCTGTGGCGAGGACCTTGGCTGTCCTAAGGTAGATCTGGGGAGATGGAATGTCCCTTCTCTGGCAGTGAAGGATCCTGAGCTGGTGTGCAAGAGAAAAAACAACAGTACAAAATACTCATCCTTTTTGGTGTTTTTGGAGGGTGTGCTGGAGAGCACTCCCTCGTTCTGCCCGGGGGACTTCAATGCTGATTTGAGCAATGACAGTGAGACCTGGAGGGGTGTGAGTGGGAAGGATGGCCCTATCCATCTGAACCAGAGCGCTGTTTTGTTATTGGACCGCCGACCTCCGATTTGCAGCCACACATTGGGTGTAGAAAGGAGTGGCGCAGACAACTGTGGTGTGTTGGCTCCAATGGTGGGGGAGGATGCCAATCTGACCTGGTAGACCAAAACGTATTGTGAGGGTCGGCTGGAAGCATTTACCAGAGTTCATTTCCAGTGATAGACAGAATTTCGAAAGGGGCTCAGTGTTTTGGTTTGCTTTTTACAGATGGTGTGGTGCTGTGGACTTCTTCAGCTCGTGATCTCCAATGCTTACTGGTGGGTTTTGTAGTCGAGTGTGAACTGTTGGGATGAAGCACTTTCAAACGTGAGACCATGGTCCTGAGTCAGAAAAGGGTGGAGTGCCCTCTCCAGGTCCCCAAGTAGAGGAGTTTAAGTATCTCGAGGTTTCATTCTTGAGTGATATCAGGAAGGAGAGGGAAATCAACAGAGGAATTGGTGCAGCGGCTGCTCTGATGCTCTGTCTGTACCCATCCGTGCCGTGGTGAAGAAGTAGATGAGTCCAAAGGCGAAGCTTGTTGTCATGTTTCTATTGTAGATTAGGGTTGCTTTTTTCAGTTTTGGGGGGTTTTGGTATTTTCAAGTTGTGGGTTTCTTTTCACTTCTTTTGTCTTTTCCCCATTTAGTTTCCCTCGCGTCGGTCCTCATTATCGTGATTTGTACCTGCGTGTCTGTGTACCTGCCCTTCGTGTGTCATCCAATCAGCTTCCTCTGCCTTTTGTTCCTCTCCACCTGTTTTGCGTTGCCTTGTCGAGTCTGTAATCTATTTAAGTCAGAGTTTGCATTCAGTTAGTTGTCAGGTCATTGTCTACGTCTAAGGTTGTTACGTGTTTCCGTCCTAGCAGTACTCTGCGTCCCTGTTGCTATTTTTCCTGGGAGTTTGGTTTCAATTTCAAGTTTTGTTTGTTACTTTTTGGATCTTGGCAATAAATCCTATCTTTTGAGCTTCTCTGCATTTTGGGCCCCCTTCCTGCATCTCTCACCAACATGTCCCGGAATCATGCCACTTGTTATGTTCAAATGTTCTGTTTTTCATCTTGCGGTCTTGTTTTTAGCTCTGTTAATGGAAATTATAAGTCAACATTATACTTCAAGGTTTTGCTGGTCATATTATATTTCTTCAATAAAATGTTTTGTTATGAATTAATACTCATATCAGCTAACAGACATCACATGTTTCTCTGCAGATGTGTACCAAAAAGAGGACAACATCACTGTCACACCGCCAGGCGGAGTCATCAATAGCCCACGTTTCCCTAATTCGTACCCACGCAATCTGCTGTTGTCATGGATATTGGTATCGCCACCGGGAACCCGGATACACCTGGAGTTTGACGGTCATTTTGGCTTGGAGGAGGCTGAGAACAACGTTTGCAGGTAACACATTGAAAATATATACCGATGAGCGAGAAGTCAACGGATTCTGGGGACATATAGAAGGAAGATTAAATGAGTCTTTACAAATTGGAAGAAAAAGTTATGTGTTTCTGTATACGGTGCATACAGAAATGCCAGGCATCCCAATTTTTGTGCAAGTGGAAGCATCGCTGCATGTGTTTAACAATTTGGCTGACCGGTCTGAGCAAAACTGAGCATTCCAATGCAGCGAGGATATGCCATAAGATCACTGTCGACATTTTTCAGTTGGCCCGAAATGACCCACAGAACCTTCTTTTGACCATTACAAAAATTGAGCATTCCTTATCCTGAGCAGTGAGGTGTGATGAGCTATTCCATACCTTTGTCACGTACCATTGCAATTTTGATTCTTGATGCATGCGCGGTGGATAACTTGCAGGATCGACTACTTTTCCTAGGAGATTGGCATGATGTTGTCTTGATTTACATATTGTGACCTGTACTCATGGAAAATAGATTCATATTCACAGGCAGCAATCCACACGAGAGATTTGAGTTGTGATTAAGTGAAGCTTCATAGTTGTACAAGTGGGAGTTCTATTAAAAAGACTTTGTACATGTAGGTTTTCGATTCATAAAAAAAGTCAAACACAAAAAATGGTTGTACTCACAATAAATCATTTATGTACACAATTTCGACTCGTACTAACAAACAAAAACTATTATGGATACGAATACGAATGGTTAAACACCCATTCGCCTTTATGACAGCATTCTTACTCTATGCGAGAACGTATCCATGAAGATGAACAGAGCAGCATGACAATTTGGTGTCAGAAAAAAAAGCCAAAATGAAATGTACACACTCACAATTAAAGACTAAGCAACCAGATCAAAGAGGAAGACACGAGGGATAAGAAAGAAACTTGTATGGTTTAATATTAGCTTGAATGTCATGGCGTTAAAACCATATTAATGACGTAAAATAAAGAAAGGGATCTACAGCAGAGAAGACTATGGGAGTGCAGAAGCTTTGAAAGAATAAAGAATGGCCCTACTATATGTGCACCGTATATTTGATAGATTTCATGACCAGCAAGTGCTTGTATTAATGTGCCTACTTCATTAAATTAGGCAAATTATCAGCTAATATTTGCATTTCACAAATCCTGGATTTACAAAATCTCAAGCAAGTCTTCAATAAACATGACTTCTTCTCAAAATGTGAGGCACAATGATGATTATAATAACAATGTAAAGACGAGGAAAATAGCCAAGGAATCCTGGGTAAACATATGTCAATTAAATAGCAATGATAGATACGCTAAACAATAGAATTTGTAATAAACAATAAATAAATCCAAATTATAACCTGTTGAAAATACAAGATCCATTGATGCTAAACGCACATGATGTGACAGCAAAATGGACATAATACTGTTATAGAATCAATCAGGCAGAACCTAAGGTGTCTCATTAACAGACATTGAATTAACAATTACTGCTGATGAAGAGGGGATCCAGCAATTATTTGTAAGGAATTGAACAAGCAATTAAATGCTGGAAAGTTGCAAATCCGCCTTCACAACCTGGAGGAAAGGTCATTATTGATCTTATACTGAAAATTGGCATATTCACTTGGAAAACCGATCAATGCCCATTGCCCAAAGAATTGAGTGGAATAAATAGTCACTCTTCCAAGAAAGAATGTGAACAAAGAAATCAGTGGAATAAAGGAATGAATCTGATGTTTTAATTGGTTAAACACACACACACACCTTTAATAGGGTAAATTAGAATCAATCATATTTTAAAAAATTATAACTGAAAACATTCTAATCAATTTTGTAATCGTTGTAAGCACATTGTTATCTCAATTAACAGGTGTTTGGCCTTCAACGTCGAAACAATATGCAACATTTATATCAATATCGTTCACATCTCTTGGGTCTACAACTTTGTTTAAATCGCTTTTATCTGTACCTGTGAGTGTTTTACAAACATCAATAAGCACATCATTGTATTGCTGTAATGTATGCATTTGTTGTCTTGGGCCATGATAGTGGTAATATATGTGTAAGAATATGTTTTGTCATCATTTACTTACAGATGTGTTCTTGGACTCTTCCTATTTATTTTTCACTGCAGGTATGACTTTGTTGAAGTGGAGGACCAATCAGAGACCAGCACTATAATTTGGGGTCGCTGGTGTGGACAGAAAGCCCCGCCCAGTCTCAATTCCAAATCCAACATCCTCAAAATAACCTTCAAGTCTGACAATTACTTTGTTGCCAAGCCGGGATTCAAAGTCTACTATTCATTTCTGGTGAGATGCGCACACGCTCGCAACCATAGCTGACAGCATCTGACCTGAACTGGTTCTTTCACACCATTGCATTCGTTTTTTGAATAAGGGAGAAATGTGTACAATCCTCGACTCGGTCCCCTAAGGATAAATTAAATGTTCATGCCGCATTTTTTCTACATACACAAAAGCAAAGAGAAGTTTAGCGATACGCATGAATGAGGAGGTGTCAATTTGAACAGGCCAGAGATGAGCGAGCCTCCTGAGGGTCTGCTGCCTTGCTCATGTACTGGCATCCTTTGGGACAAATCATCTAACTTACTGTAAAAGTCAAATTAATACAGTATTTGCTTGCTATCTTGATGTGACATGTAATTAGACAGTGGGACATTTGAACTCTCACAGCGAACACTCGAACGTCCAAGCCAATTTGGATACTGGTGGACTTTGATTTGTGCTGTTTTCCCATGGGAAACCACTGACATGACAAAACTCCAGTCCCAGTCCAGAGATGGCACAAAAAAATAAAAAAAACATAAATTCAATGCACTGTATATGCATGCTTCAAACAACACTTTACATCTGACAATGAAATGACAAACCTTAACAGGTTTCACTGCATATTGAATCCACTAATGAAACACAATACTTTTATCAACATTTCAAATATGCATCTTCTTTGACAATGCCGAAACAATATCTAACAAAGAGGTCTTCTGAGAACCTATACAATTATCTCCTGAATGCCCAGAACTACATCACACCTCCTTTTTGTGTTTTTCATTGCAGTACTGTTTTTTTCCTTTTTACTCAGAATGGTATTCATTTATACAACGACTTTTACGAAACAAAATGTAAACAGTAAAGGTTTTTAAACACGTTTTTATTGTCTCTTGCTGAAACGCTGATAAAACATCCAAAAACAGGAAGTTTTCTCGTTCAAGTGTGTCACAACCGAAATGGCAGACAGGAGACACAGTGCTGTTGTGCTGCACAAGTCAAAGAGATTGATCAGGTTCATGTAACAATGGGTATATTTTTGCAGGAAATAGTTTCACGAGATCAAATAGTGATCAAATGTGATCAAATAGAAAGAGCTACTGGCCCAGCATCAGCTCTTTTAAGTTTGTTTTTTGTTTATTCGCCGTAAAATCATAGTGGCCTAAAATCATAGTCCTTTCAAAATGCAATGAAATATGAATTGATAAATTGAGGGATGTGTGAGCGGTTGGATGGAGTTAAGGTGTTGATAGTACAGGAACAAAAACATTTCCTCTTTGTCAGATGAGCAGATACGGAAATCAGCAAACTTTTTTTGTTGGGCAGAGGAGAGGAGAACCTCTGGCATTGCGCACCCTGTAATCAGAGCTATAGGAGTAAGAGAAATAGCAGCAGAGAAACAAACACAAGGTCATTTGAAGATTTTTCTTTAATGTCACAGATGGGGATGAACATTGGCCATTATCTACCAAAGAAGAAAAAAATGTTGCTACACAAGGCCAAGTCGCAGGAGAAATAGTCCATTTGCTGAGCATCCGTTGCTTTCATTTTTCTTTCATTTTGACGTTAAAGCTCCCGTGACCACAGCTGCCTCCCATTACAATCCGTGCAAAATGCTCTGGCTATAAATAGCCCGCTGTACAGTATGTTCAGGTAGCATAGCTCATATTTGAATGTTTACATGCCAACATGCCATGTACCAAAGTTGCTCATAAGTATGCTGTTTAAACCCACTTCTCCCTCTCTCCTCTTTCACTGTCAAATTCCCATCAAATCACCCCTTTGATGAATTGCACTCATTTGTACAATTTCTTGCCTGTATCTGAGTAATTGTTTACGCAGCCGGACTGAAGTTGTGTGGCTAGTGGGTCTAATTTGCTCTCTTCAGAGCTGTCAAACTGATAAGAGGGAGGAGATGTGGAGGCAGGGAGTGAGAAGGAGGAGGAGAAAGGACGCATCCCTGGAAAGAGAGAACAGGTGTCTCAGATGGTATCAGCAAGTCAGCTAATGACTTAAATGCCTACGCTGAGAGAGAAAAACAGACAGAGACCGTATAAAAGCAGCCAGGGACCATGAACTAAACTGGATTCATTCACAAACACAAAGGTTAGAAGAGAACAACATAACCATAAATGCTTTGTTACAGTTGTTACGATGCGTCTAATAACATTTTCAATCTGATTTACAATGACGATAATTGGATGGTAAATCTTGAAGCTCAATAAGCTGTAGTAGGGAAAAATACAAAAATTCATCCAAAAATGTCCGGACTTTGTAGTAACTAAATCACATGAATCAAAAAACATAAATACAAAAATTGTTGAAAACTCACCAGGTTTTTTTCCGCAATGTCATAACAATTAACTCCTTCTCAACTGTTAACTACCACAATGTTAAAAATATTTTTACACAAAATAGAGTAAATGTTACATTTTGAATCGCTAGTTTTTCCCATTTTGAAAGTGCGGGGGTTTTATGTCAGCAAAATCATTTTTCCCGTTAAACCTAAGTTGTTTTTAGAAGAAAATACTTTTTTTTTTATTATTTATGTTTGAGCTGTCATTCAAGCGAAACATGTTGGTGTCAGAGCTTAAACTTTACCTGCAATGAGTCCTTTTACAAAACCTTCAATTTTTCCCATTTGGGACACTGGGATATTCAGTTAAACTTGCCTCTTTTCATATTACAAAAGAATTACAAACAGGAGAAATAAACTTTTTTTTTTTTCTGACAAGAAAAACCCTACTACTTCTAAGTACAGAAAAATGATACCAAAAAGTTAAATACAATCAGATTTTAGCTGGGCAGTGAATCTTTAAAGTACAGTACCCCTAGATTGAGCCTGAGCACTACACATTGAGAAACACCAGTTTAATTACATGCAAGCAGGAATCCTCTTTAAATAAGTCTTACCTCTTAGTTGATGACATTTACACCCTAGGTACCTTCTGAAACGATGTGATGTAAAGAAAAATTAAATCAAGCGTCATTTTCATAGCTAATAAAAAAATATGTTGATAGACACCAATAAGTTGCAGTAAGAACCTTTAAGCCTCTCTTTTCAAAACGTCAGTGTCCTCCAGATAACTCTTTGTGTGGGGTAAAAGTCGACAGTGAAATGCTCGGGCCGCCGTGGTCATCTCGGACACATTTAATCCTCAGCTGTCTTGCTGTCCGATTGGACCAAATGGAGGTTGAAAAGGCCAGCTCCCTGGTGTCCACAGCACTCGACTGCTTTTGTAAATAAGGGAGTGCCCTCTTGCCACCAGCAATACCGCCAATATTCACTGATGTATTTTTCAGTGGCAAATATTGTTTCGTATATTGTACAACAAAACTACATTGGGAAAAACAATAAATCTTTTTTTTTTTTTTTTGAGGGCCATTTATTGACTTTGGATCAAAGTGAATGTTATATCCACCAGCATTTTCAGCTATCTGATCAGTATGGGTCTATATGGGCCAGATGTGGATGACATGATACATTTAACCTTAAAAGGAGATGATGAGTCAGGTGGTATGCACTCATTTGCGCACACTCACTTACAGGAAAGACTGAACTCATTTACACAGCTGGTCAACCAGCATGAATCAGCGTGAGCTTTAAAAAGCCGCATGCCAGAATTTGTTTAGATTTTGATAACATTTGCAGATGTAAATGATCACAAAATGACTTTGCAGTGTCAAAGGTGACATTTTCCTTCTGCACCAGAGACACTATTAAACACTTCAAGAGACGGAGATCATAGCAAATGTGATTTTTGTGTCAGGGCCTGAAAGTGATTGAATTGGTTTTTGCCTGACATATAAAGGATTCATGCACTCAAACATTCATTCACTGCCGGTGGCAAACTTCATTATGTAGCCACAGCTACCCTGGAGCAGGATGACAGAAGCACAGCTGCCATTTTGCGCCTACGGCCACCGCTGGATATTTTATACTTGTCACATGAAAGCAATTATACACTCTCTGTAAGCCAACTATTGTGTGCTTGCCGTCAAATAAACGTACAAAGCCATCAATGTAGAGATTTCGTTTTTTCATTTGAGAGACCAAGGTGCATCAGCCGTTTTATTACCGTTCCAGAAAAATAATCATTATTTAGTAGGGATGGTATAACATAAATAATCAGTTGTTGATTAACGGGCAGTGAGTCATGATAAAACTTATACAACTAAAGTATTTCTGTTACTTTTTACATTTGTACTTCTCCTTTGAGGAGTGTTTGGATGAAGGAAGTCCAACATATTATCTAACTTGAGGCAGCCTCATAAATTTTCCTTTGACATCAATTCAGTGCAAGGCAAGGCAAGACCTTCCTCAGACACATCCGTGTATCGCTATTTTGTCTTTTTGCTGATGAGACTGTTTGCAAGCCTCATCACACTGTCACTTTCACTGGGCTCAAGGTTGTACGGTATTACAGCTGAGTAGAGCCAGCACCTTAAAGTCAAAGGCTTTGATTGCTCTCTCAAGATTTAGAGGGAGTTTCTGCCCCAAGCCACCGATATCTTGAAATTGTCAGGCAAGATGGGACATAAGACATTAAATTGCAGAAATTGGTTTCCTATGAGGGAAGGTTAAGTTTTAAGGTCAACATGTCCAGTAGGTGCGTAAAATAGGGGCGAGGTAGTTGGGTCATCTGATTAAGTCGCATTCTCTATGCTACTGCGTTGAAATGACCAGGCATGTGTTTAGAGGTGCTGCAGCAGGATTATGCCTTAGAAATAAGCCTGTGAAATAAGGGGGGAGTCCAGGGAAGAGACAACTGGGACCCAGTGCTTTACTACATATTATTATTATTATTATTGTTATTATCATCTTCATTATTATCATTATATTTGGGTTTACTTAGCGATCTATCTAATTGGATCAGAAAGACACACATGCACACATTCGAATTGCATAGCCCCAAATCACAAATATATCATGTATATGTATTTAAAAATCCTCATTACGCCATTCTAATTGACTTGTTTTGAATTCATGACAGCAATATATTTTGTTTTACAATTATGTTTTTACTTTTATTGTGTCAAAATGAAAATCTCATGTTATTTTACTTCAGATTGTTTTGTAGGAAAGTTTTGACCATATCTATATTTTTTTGTGATCTGTCAGACCTCACAAAACGGATGTTTGACACACTAATAAGGCAAGGTTCACACTGCAGGTACTAATGCTTGATTCTGTTTGTTTTTTTTTATTTTATTTCATTTTTTTTTTTTTTTAACATCCGATTTTTTTTGCGGTTGTTCATGTTTCCAACTAAATGCAACCTGTATGTGACATGTGTTTGAACGCTAAATGTCCCAAGATTGTGCCACATGTGCATTGAGGACATCACAACGTCACAGAAAATGGCCGCATTTAACGTGTTTGTAGAAGTACCTGCAATGACTTAAAATGACTGTCATAGCAAAGCCAGAATATTTTCAATCCGTTAAATTTGAGGAGTAAATTTAGAAGGGAAACGGTGAGGTTTTCAGTCATGGCATTTTGTGCACTGCCAGCAACGTCTCTTTCGATTTCACCGAGCGAGCGGTTCACTCACTCTGAGCGAGAGGGAAAGAGACAGATGCAAAATACACATTGCTCTTACTTTGTTGAGTTATCTTTGCCCCTTCCACTCTTGTTTTTTTTGGATTTCCTGATCTGTTCCTGTCTTTTGATGCAGAATTGTGATGTTCATCGCTTTTTTTGTTCCAAGTTAGATGAATGCGAACTGGCCATTCAGACTTAAGTCGCATGTAAAAGGATTAGATACGTAACAGATTTAGTACCGCATACCAAAGTAGTCTGGGTCGCATTTGAAGAAATTGGATTTGTGTCAGTCACATCAAAATATTAAATACAGGTTGGATAGGGACAAGAAAATCGTAATTGAGTCACTTCAGGCGTCAATGTGAACCTAGCCTAAAATCTTTTTTTTTTTGGTCTTTTAAGATTTCTGCTTGATTACCCCTGCAATAGAGATTTTAGATTTCTGCTTAAGTACCTCTGCAAAAACACAATCAACATGAAAGTGCAGTAGTAATGTACACCCTAAATAATCCCTTGTTCAACGTATTCATTATTGCTATTTCTTCCTCTTAGCCTGATATCCCTCTGCCTGCGTCCCAAACTAACTGGGAGGCTGTTACCACATCGGTAAGTCCTACACAGGTTGTATGAATTACATGATTGTATGATTACAACATTAAAGACATTCGCACTGGAATTCACGGTAAATATAATTGTAATACAGAGGAATTCCTCTTCAGGAACATGCCAATCTAATTCAGACAGTTTAAAAAAGTCTCACACCTATTTTACTTTATCCATCCATCCATTTCCTGTAGCCGCTTATATTCACTGAGGTCGCTGGCTTGCTGGTGCCTATCCCAACTGTCTTCAGGCAGTAGACGGGAACACCCCAGATAGGTTGCCACGCAATTTGCTTTATAGTACAACATATTTTGTCCCCTAAACAAGTATAAACTATACTGTTTAAAACATACAAATTTGTGATCCATTCAACTCCTATCACGTATGGCTATTGCCACGCAGAAAGAAATGTTTAATGGTTACATTAATAATTGTTATGACATGATGTCCATTTGTATGGACCAAAGCACAGCCACTTACGGCACGCACATATCCGATTCATGCATACACAATACTGTGTATATTGTACACGAGGCTTGAGATGTAAAATGTCATGCTTTCTTAGACTAATGTTTTTGTAAGTACATGTAATTCCAGTAATTTGTGTATGTCTATGGAAGCGCCCTGTGGTCGGCGACGTATGAAATCATAATAATTAGTGTGCATCGTTGCGTATGGCACTTTTTCTACATGGACTGACTGTGTGTGGGCGTATACACAATCCGTACATATGTAATTTATCACTAACATAGTGGATGCAGATTGCTCTAATTTTCGTATTTAAAATGAGGTAGCGAGCTTATGAACATCATGGCACTGTATGTGCAGAGTCTATCGAGAACTATTACAGTTGACTGGACAAATAACCACACTTTTTTTTTCGACATGCACATGTTTTAAAACACATTGCAATAAAATGCAAATGTGTTGCTTTATCCGCTGTTGTCATCTACACTTTGCTTGTCACAGACATTTTGGTTACAGTGAACACTGAATTCAAAATGATTCATTGACCTAGAGTATAAATAGGGTGGAATAATTTATGTTTTGGGCTTTTATTCTTAGGATAGCAGTCCAGCGGGGCCGGTGGCAGTTACACAGGTTCCATTCTCATTAGATGACCTGGATCGAACTATTGCTGCCTTTGACACGGTGGAGCAGCTTTTAAGATCGCTCAACCCAGACACTTGGAAACAGGACCTGGACAGCATTTTCACACAAACACACATTCATTATAGATCCAGGTCTTATCATCTGGCGAGCAGGCACAACAAAGGTATGGTATACTGTATATACACTCCATTTACAATCAATGATTCACACCCATCAGTGAACAGTTACTCGTGTCCCATTCATCGGACAAATCCTTATCTTTCTCATCCTTACAGGTTATGACTCGTGCCATTTTCTTTTTATTCTGTGCATTTATTAGTGCATGTTTGTTTTAACTCATTGATTAGACTAAATACATTTATTTAGCCATTTTCAACAATAAAATGTTATTTTGTCTAGAATGAATTTGATAACTAAATTATTTTTAATGTACGGTTAATACCCATGAAAACACATTTTCCAAATTGCTGTCGACTGAAAATAACATCACATGATGCTCGAGGCTCAGGAATCATCAATCATGGCTCATCTGTTTTTTTACATTTGGTCATCTGACGCTCTCAAGCTGAGCCATCATTGGTTGGTAACTGAGCCCAGAGTGTATGTGATGCCAATTTCTGTTGACAACAAGTGGCAAAAAGTGACATGAAAAAAATAAGATTCAGACAAAATATTAAAATGTCGAAATCTGTACAGCATCCCTTTAATGGAGGCTGTTATTGGTAAAGGAATCCATTACTGGTGAAGGAAACCATTTAATGGAAGTACTCAAGAAAATAGCCAAACCCCAAAAGTATTCAGTATATACTATTATGCATATACATTTCTGGCATTTTGTCACTCTTGGGGCTTCTTTGGTAAATATTTGAACTAGATGGCAAATCCATATTTATCAATGCATGTGTGTGCGCATGCTTTGTTAGCTGATGATAGTCCCATATGTTGAGGAACACATATTGCAGCCCCTCAGAGGAGTAGTTGCTGCAGGTCGTTGATACGACAGACCGCCTCACTCTAATTGGAAATTCAGCTTGTGCAGTGGAGCGGAAATGTGCCGCAGTCAGCAGCTTAGCTTTGTTTTCATTAAGACGCACACATCCTCTCTATCTCTCGTTCTCCTTTGTTCCCTTAAAGACACCAAGCCAGATCATTAGGAACGGTTAAGTACCGATACCAGGTAATGGTACTGGGCCGATACCGCCGTCTTATTTCAAGCCATTGGTACGTGCAATGGTGCGCCATACTTGTATGGGCCCTCTTGTGGTTCTTTTATAACCGGGAACTAAGTGCACCCATTAAATGTTGTTGAAATAAAACATTGCCGTCAATCTCTTATAATATTAAATAAACATGCGGTAATGGAGTTCTTGGGAATTTTTTTGAAATTGTCTATCATTGTTCTTGCTTGGAAATGTTATGCATCAAAAGTACAAGTAGTACAGAGCTTGGTATTGGTGATTACTTAAGAATTGAGGTCTCATACTGGTAACAGCCTGAAGAAATGTATTGTACATCCATACAAATGAAAATTTTCACTGTTTTAATTCCAAGTAACCAGGGGTAGCCATACATGTGTTAACTCACAGGTCAGAGACTAAACCAAATAATCTTGTTGATTATTTTATTGCTTTTTTATCATCAGATTAGGGCTTAAAAGCTGTAGACATCAAGAAAATGAGTTACTGTTATCACCTAACTTTTAAAAATCCTAATTGAGAAGAACTGCATGCAAAATCCTAATTGACAAGTACTGCATGCAAAACAGACTATACGAAAATATTGGTTGACTTACAGTGTATGGGTGCAGGCAATGACAGCGATATTCCAAACCAAACATCCCCTCACACTCTCAAAGAAATCGTCAGCTTCCATTACTATCTCGTGACTTTTCCAGCCTCTTCAGGAGGCCAGCCTCTTCAGTCACCAGATTTTTCAGTACAATGTTATGTTTTCATATCACTATGTGAAAGGGTTGTAGCTTTACAATGGTTAATGATAAAGGGATACTATAAAAGTTGTTTAGCGCAATTGTGCTGCTTTAGCACTTAAAGGGTTAATTAATAGTCACCCCTCCGTGTTCAAACTATAAATTGATTAGCATTTGCCCAAAGGTAATGTGAAGATATCTTATTTTCAAGACAGATTTAGTGCTGTTCACTAGTTTGGAGCAAAGGCTCATTTTAAACACATAGCATCTGCCAGACTACCCAATATATCCATTTACAATTCAGTTCAAGAACTATGCTCATAAAATTCTTATTTTTAGTAGTCATTTCAATTGTACATCAACAAGAGTTCCAGAATTGGAGAACATTTGGGCTTTAAAACTTTTGAAATGCAATCCTTCACTTTAAAGATTTCCTTCTACATATCCGCTAATAGCAGGTGATAAACTATCATACTTGTGCAGTTGTACACTTGTGTCAATGGTCCATTTTTTTTTAATACATGTTAATGTTTAATACAAGTCTGGCGCTTTAATCACAGTAACAGGGTTGCAGGTAACGGGTGCAAATTCTGACCAATGTTAACGTTTTCTCAAGAGTAAAACCTAGCTATCAGAGACAATCATATGAGGCTAACTCACATATCTTGAATAATCAATATTATTTGAAATACTATGTTTAGGCAAACACACTTTCCCAGCAACGAAACAAATAATACCTCCAAAAATGGCATTTAAATTTTATTTGAACTGTTTTATTTGAAATTGAATTTGGTCATTGGGTAGAGTGGCACAAGAGAAAGCCTTTGGTGAGGACTCCAGACTTGATTTTAGTAGCTTATATTTGGATTATTTGATATTTGATGAATAGAGTGGAGAACACAGGTGTCAAATTCAAGACCCGGGGGCCTGACCCAGCCCGCCACATCATTTCAGGGGGCCCTCGTAATGCTAATTAGGACTTCAAGTCGTCTTTTACACATTTTATTTTTTGTTAGCAATACCTCTTTTTCAAAATGTGTAAATTTGTGACGATCATACTTAACATTTATTTGACTCGCAATGGCCCTCCATCAAAAAGTATTACTACAATGTGGCCAATGATGAAAATGAGCCTGACACTCCTGGTGTTGAATGTCCTCCAATCCTCAAATGACCCTGGATTATTTTTGGTCAAGGCATGCAGAGTTGAGAGTATTTTGGTACTTTATATGCAATCATGTTCTGATTTGGGGAAAAAAACTGACAGAAATGCAAATCTTTAAAGCAGGGGCATTTTGTTGTTCAGTGAAGGTAATGCACATGCTCGGAGGTCACAACCAAGACAGCAATTGTGGACCGAGGAGTTGTTGTGGTGTTTTTTTTTTCTTTTTTTTTCCCTCAATATAATTGAGTTTTGAAATTACATTTCTGCTGCAGCCAACCAATATGCAGTACCGACGGTTAAATCAGCCGATCTATAAATAGTTCATGTGTGTAATCACCACGCTTAGGGGTGACAGAGGGGTGATGATTACTGTCCTTACTTTGACCTGTGTCAAGAGAATAATCTAGCCCTGATTGCTTCTCTTTTCCCCCTGTCTTTTGTATTCCGCAACATGTGTTCCTCAAGTCACCCTATTTCACAGAAGATATATTCTAGAGCTGCCTTGCACTTATGTGTCAAAGATCACAATTTATGGTTTTGTGCTTACTTTTGTTGGGATTAATATCCCTTTAGTCTTTGAATATTAGCGAAGATGTAATTATTGCCAGCATTCAGTACATTCTTTTCAAAAATCCGCTTGTGACAGATTCTATCCCAATGTTTTCCGTCACTGTTCAGTTGACCTGAATCGCCTCTACGATGACGTAAAGCGGTACAGCTGCACCCCTCGCAACTACTCGGTGAACCTGCGTGAGGAGCTTCGGGCCACCAACGCTGTCTTCTTTCCCCGGTGCATTCTGGTCAAGCGCTGTGGCGGCAACTGTGGATGTGGCACTAATAACTGGAACAACGGCTGCACCTGTCAGGCCTCTAAGACCACGCTAAAACTACATGAGGTGGGTCACACAACATGACGTTCACACACAGTCAATAGAATAGGATGGAACAGACATAAAAGCAAATGGAAGAAATAATTCACTCGTTTTCGCTTCTTTTTCTTAAATAACTTTGACATTATTATTTTAAATACTATATTAAGATACTATATTATTTAATACTGTAAACCGTTATTATGTGCGGTTTTGTTACACTACATGCATGTAGGTGCCTCTTCAAATATTTGTTCATTTTCGCTATTTTTAGAATATTTATGACATATGACGGGAACAATACAGTAAGGTAATTCACATGCAGACTTCAAGCCTTACAGTAGAGAGCGTCTGGGATCAAAACTTTGCTCAGGTACATGCATGATGATGCAAATTAAGTTTGAATAATCATGTATAGCTTCACATTCGAGACTGATATTTTTGTATGGGAGAGTGACTTTACATAGAGCCATTTCCAACTCCAAAGACAGAAAAATACACCCATATCAATTCAAAATTGGTAACTTTCCAAAAAGAATACGACTGAATGTGTTCAGTCCCAAATGTGATCCCAAATCAACAATTAATTAGCAGCACACCAGTACTATCTCACTTTTTCCCCCTCTTTTCAGCTCGCTCAATTCTTCTCTGAGCAATGTTAAAATCCCTTCCTTTTATGGGTTCCAATCATCAAACTATATTTTCCTAATTCCCTTTTAATGTATTCCTTTAAAGATGTCATTCAGGCTTTTCTCTCTTGTCCATCCATCTCTTTGTTCTTCCATGGTTTCCTTTTTGAGTCCCCTCTCTCTCTTTTTATGTCTAACAATGAGACTGCAGACAAGTAGGATTTACTGTAGTTTCTAATTGTGTGTGCAGCTTTTAGTTTTTATTGCATAATTACTCGTTCCATTGTTTGAGTGCCGGGAAGCCCTGATATTCATCATAGTCAGCCTTCACATACTACATTTGATGGGAATTAGAGAAAAAAAAAAAAGCTTCTATTTTAAAAGCACCACCTGCAGCAAAACCACATGATCACTTGTATTTGATTTCAAAGGCCAAAATGGCCTTCGGCTTCTTCTTCGGCTTTCTAATCCTACTTTTTGCGAGTCTAAAATATGTTCCTATTGTCATCAAATTGCCAGGTGCGCCGAGGATGCGGCAGCTCGTCTGCCGAAATGCCCGCTGAGGCGTAGCGTGTCTACCAATTTCACAAACGCACACATGAAAATAAAGATGCACTCGTTTTTACGACGAGTGCGCAGGTGCATGTCTATAAAAAATATTGTTCCTAATCCTTACATCAACTGCTCCAGTTGCACATACACAATGTAAAAAAATTCCTGGCCATTCACATACAGTATACATTTAATGTTGGCATCTGTCCTTTCAATGTACCAATACATTAGTATTTTCATTCAAACATTTTTCCAGCCATTTTACAATAACATGTGAGTCCATTTATATGAATACATAATACAAACTTATGCTTGGCCAACATTCATGATAAATTAGAAAAAATACATTGGTTTAGTACTCAGGAACCACATAGCTTATAGCCAAACATTTGAAGGCCCTGTGCTGTCTCAACTCATCCACCCTGTCTTCCAGGTACTCAAGTACGCCCCAGAGACCACTCTGTACCAGCGCCATCGCAGGACAAGGGTACGCTGGGTCATCGATGAGATCTTCCTCACACACCACGACAAGTGTGAATGTGCCTGTCCCTCACAGCCTCCGCGCTGAAATACTGACACAAACTGGCTTGAATTGTTGGACGCCTTCTGCTATTTTGCCATGAACTTTTTATAAAACTACCTATGCAGTAAATGCAAGGGAGGAGACGGTTTGACGGATGATGCCACCTATACGTAACAGTAACTACTCCGGAGGAATAGTGTAATGTAAAACTCAAACTAAAAGCCAAACAGAAATGAACAAATATATTTGGTTACATGAGATAAGTGGATATTAAGATGTCTTACTGGGAAAATGCTGATGCTTACTGGGAAAACAAGCCTAAAAAAGTAGTTTATTTATAATACCGAATTCCCCACCCTCCCAATGTTCCACAAAGCCCATCTTTTGTTTTGCACACATTCCTGCCTGCAAGAATTCCAGCATCCCTTTGTCCTTGGATCCGTTTGGACCCTGTTCCCTCCCTTTTGTTTCCTCTTGACTTGTCTCTTCTAACACACAGAAAACACACACGCACACATCCTTTCTTATCACTCACGACCAAACGCATCAGAGATGTCAGCACAGACTACCGCACTCTGCCCACTTTTCTGAGCGTTCCGGGCATTCCAGCGGCTAACCGGGAATCCTGCTAACACCATGCACCTCAGACATAAAAAAAAAATCACACAAGCCAGGGAGAAACAACAAGGGAACCCATCAGAGACCAATGGCAGATGTTAAAGGATATTTCTTTAACATACAATATCGCGTCAACATTGGGACACCGCTTTTGGTGTTTCAAAGCTCTTCCTGAATTGTGACTACATCCTATAAAGACTTTTTGGACAACCGTTGAGGAAGGCTGTTTTCTTTTCGCGGTAACTGCCTCAATGCTCAAAGAAAAGTAACTTAAAGGCATGGGAGACTGGATTTGATTGGGAAGAACCACTCTAGAGCTCTGTGACCTCATCCTCATCACACACCTTTGGAAGGAAGGAGACTGAAATGAACCGTGCCTGCGATTCGGGACCTCTCGGGTCACATCTCACAAATGCCTCTCTAATTGGGCCAAAATTCGGATGGGCACACTTTAACATCTTATAATGGCTCGATGGTTCAGCTATAAAGGGTGAGCCGACTCAATTTTTTCTGCCATTTTCACCTTCGGCCCGCCTGCTCATGTTTCCATTGTTATTTGTCAAGGATATGTTTTTTCACACATGCGCAACCATGTAATTAGCACTTTAAAGCACACTTTTTCTGTGAATTGGAGTGATGCTATTTTAGTGAGTGCGTGCGACTTTATGCAAATGTGGACGTGTGTATGCGGAAGTGCTTTTTTCCAAGCGGTGGAGAAGGCTTCCAACAGTCTGGAAGCGGCCAGCCCAAAAAAACCTTGTGACTATTTGACATGTGGCAGTGTGTGAGACAGTGTGCAAGTAAAGTGTGAGTGTGTGTTGGCGTATCACACGTACACATCTCAGATTTGGGATTTAAATAAAAGCAATCCTCGATTATCTCTCGGCCATTCACTCCCATGTGACTCCTAATCACTCGTGACATGGATATCTATTAAAAAAAACGATTTTCACACTCTGCTTTTGCTCCTAAGGCAGAGAAGAACAATAAATGGAAGCTGATCTGACACTGAAGCCATCGTATTTGCCTGATTCCTTGTGATGTCAAATGTTTGAGTGGCCTTTGTATGAGGCAGAATCGATACAGCGCGATCATTGTAAAGGCTCCAACAAATGTCTGCAGGAACACTGAATGAGAAATATCATCTGAAAAATATATAATGCGCGCTTCAATAGTGCAATAGTTTTCCAGCACGATGAAGTCTGCTGGATCTGGTGGGCCAGACTTGACTGGAATACAAACATCACTAACAAATGATGTGACTCAGATAATCTCTGTACGCGACTAACACATACGAATGCTCAGCCGATATCCATATATACGTTGGCCATTTGCATGTAAAGATAACAAGTGAATGTTCTTATAGCTTGAAAGCTCATCAAGGTCACGAATCATCTTTTGCTAAACGTTGAGATCCTCCAAAAAAGGCTGTTTTGAAACCCTTTGCCCGTGCTTGCGTGTGCTGTGTCTTTCAGGGACGGTGTTGTCAGCGCATTTCAGTTTTGCGCGCAACAAGTGGCTTTCATTAATTAACAGAGTACAATCGAACAATATAGCCACAAATGAACAACATGGCATTTACAGCTACTTGGGCAACATTTTACATCACATACCACCACATAAGTTCCAGATTCACCCGAAATGTTAAAAAGTCAGCCTGTTCTTTCTTTTTCTCATTTGTGACTCACACACGATCAGCGCTGCCAGTCCAGTGATTGTTTGAGCGAGACAAAAGTGCTGCTTTTGCTTTTGCTTCATCTTGGGAATATTCATGACGAAAACTGTAGCCTTTAATTTATTGTGTCTTTCTCGCTTGTTTTGTTTGGGGCGGGAAATCAGCTGAATGATTTTGATAAATAAAGTTTGCCGCTTCAGTGAGTTTTGCAGTCTTTGCCGCGTGTTTGATCATGTGTAGAGAAGAACACATTTGTGGCAGATGGAGAGATCTTCAAGATGAAGGAAGGGTAAGAAAGCAGAAAAAGAAACCTCAGGGAAGATGGGCTGGAAGATGTTGTCTTGTGCATCCCTGTGCATGAGTTGCCATGGAAACCACATATGTGCTTTTCAGGTCAATGTATCTGCAGTAAGGTCAGCAGAGTCAGCACCAAAGAAGTCAGATGAAAATTAATGAGTGCTTTGCCCTGGAGGGATGATTTAATTGTTGATTTTGTATTCAGTGATTGAGTGTGACAGCAGACTGTGATTAACCATTTCCTGCCTGCGTAGAAGGCGCTTTGATAAAAAGCTAATATTTGAGATGACATGCACTCAGACGTGGAACCTCTGAGGTCACTCATAATCCGCCCTGGGGAACAAGAAACATTCTTTTCCATGGGAAATAATGGAGAAAGATTCAACCTATTTCTCACTCATCATAAAATATCTGAAAGGAAACTTTTCTAAAACCCCAAAACGTCAAAGAAAAACAAAGCACGCAAGGGCTAGAGACGTTAGATTCAAGACTGTTATTGTTATATGCATAGAAACTCTACACAATGAAATTATTATTCTGTTCACTTCCCAGAAAAGACTGGCATTGCACACAATAGACATAATAACAAAATAGGCAATAATAAAAACAGTAATAGGGCAATAAGAGCAGTGGTAATGAAACACTAATACAGGAATAGACTCACATTCTTAACCTATTATGGAGTAGATGGAGTGGAAGAAACTACGTACATATGAGGATCCAAAATATCATGGAGTGCAAAATATTATTCTCTCTGTTTTTCTGGGGGTTGTTTTCGGCCATTCTGGATGATTGTGATTTTAATTGAAGTAACAATAAGGAAAACATCTCTCTTTTATTCAGCTTTCTGGACAATTATGAAATTAATTGAAGTAATTATACAATCAAGCATTGATTTCGAAATTGTATTTATAAAAAAAAAAGGCATCTGCAAAATGATTAGAGACAATCATCCATGCAGATTTGGAATTAGGTTTGATGTCAACTTAACATTTATAGCTTGTGCAAAAATATAGCTAATCAAAGTTTGTGCCCACTTGCTTGAATTTCTCAATGACGTAGTTTCAAAGTTTTGTTAACTTGTATGGTCTGCATTTCTGCAAAGCCTCAAGTTCACATTTTGGCTCATTTTCAAATTGTCATATATATATATATATATATATATATATATATATATATATATATATATATATATATATATATATATATATATATATATATATATATATATATATTCCTAATGATATGCAATTGTTGGAAAATACTTTTTCTACATGAAATAAAAGACACACATACCCATTTCTCACTCATTTTCACAATAAAAGCAAGAACAAATCTAGGTAAAAAGCCCCTTTACAATTTTCAAGCTTGAATTGATTCTTAGAATGAGCCCGTGATGGCTGGATGCCAAATGGCGTCCAACTGCAACATTGATTCCATCATTAAATCAGTGCACAGTGCCTATGGGACCATTCACAAAAGCAAACTCGGAGCAAATAAAATGGCATGATCTATTCGATGAAACCCAACAAAGCTTTATACATAGATTTGCTCCTGCTTGTTAATGTGTGATGGGAAATGTCCTGTACGCATAAACTTTTATTTCAAGGAACTGATTGTAGATGGTATGTTAAATAATGACACACGCATGCATAAATGTAAGGCCGGAGGTGTTGTGTGACACTGGCCACCAAAATGAAAAAATTCGGGCGACGCCTCTGGCATGCCATGCATCTCACTAAGACGCTCACTTCATTTCCTATTCATTCAGTTCATGAAAGTTCATGAATCTCGCTAACTTCATTTCATATTCATTTGATTCATACATTTTTTTCATTCATAAGTTAATTCATTATTCGTTTGATTAAATATGTAGTAAATATTTCAATTTGAGTCCGTCTCTATTATAGAGCAGCAAGTTTTTTGGACACATCTAAAAAAAACAACAATAATGTTCATTCTTGCATATTTATGATGCCATTATTTGAAAAAGACTTTAATGTCCCCGGCTATGTTAAATGTATTTGCACAAAGTATGATCATCAGATCATCAGGTTATGGCGATAACATTGAATTTTACTCACACTCAAATAGGTTCGACCTACTCCATGAGTCAGACTAGACTTTCTAGGGTCGAAAATTGAAAAAAAAAGGGAAAGAAAAAAAAACCTCTTATAGTCCAGTAATTTGATTGAAAAGGAAATCTGCAGTGGTGGTGGTAATACAGATATTCACATCTTAACAAGAAATACAGTGCATCAACAATAGCATGAATTCCACAGGCTTGTGTATTCCCCTCCACTGTACATCTCTCTGCCCTCTTGTATTTTAAACTGGTCGCCAACGTAAGAGATTTTTGCCCTTGTGTGTGTCATGTGATGAGGGCAATGGCGACACATAGTGGTGAACGCAGGTAGTGCAGCGATGTGATGGAATAATGCGCCATGTTGATGTAACATTGAGCCAAATTGATGTAAAATTATCATGTAAATTATTGGCTTAAGATACCAGTCAGAATTGACCTCGACTGGAATAAAACAAATAAATGAATATAATATAAATATATTATAAATAAATATATCATAAACAGCAGACACCAAATCATCTCTGAAGACAACCAACATTAAAGAAGTCCATGAAGTCAACTCACAATGTAGACACATTGTGAGGCCATAAGATCAAAGCAAGCTTTTAGCAATAAGTCATGCTCAATATTACTCTGTAACTGCCATTGGAAAAAGTGTCAATTGATCACAAATGTTAAGACCTATGTTCATGTTTATTCTGTAAATGTGCACATATGATATGTTATTGCCTTTTTTAGCCTGATTTGAAATATGCAACTTGTTATTACCATTTTAAACTGTATCTTTGATCAAGATACAGCTGAATCATATCGGAATGTTCGTGTGTTCAAGTGGAAAGTTACTAAACGGCCAGCACAGACACTGAGCTGCCAGGTCAGCATACCAAAAGAGGAACAAATGCCCATGTATGCTTATTCTTGGTGGAAAGGCTGCTGCCTGGCCTTGAGTTGATATTAGTCATGTCCGATCGTTCGATTAAAAGTGCTCAAAGTGTCACAGTGACACTTTCACTTCCTCCATTTAAGGCTAAGATCGTTCATTAAGGCTAAGATCGTTCAAAGTCCTCCATTTAAGGTTAAGATCGTTCAAAGTATGTTCCATTACGCGTACATCGAGTCATGGGATTGAGGTCCTATAAAAAGGCCAACACCCAAGACTCGTAGCTTCCTTTTTGCCTTTGCCTGCCAAAAGCGTGAGGATCCTCTCCAGGCTTCGGGTGTAAACCACCAAGTCGGAGTAGGACTCTGTCACTCTCAGAATTGGACACTTTTTAAATTCTTGCGACGTTGTTAGCCTTCGGAGGATTTCAAGCAGCAAACCGGTAAGGAAGTCATTCTAAATTCTAAATCCATCCGATAGCCCAACTAATAATGTCATTAATTCGCAATGTAGGAGGATTGAAACTGATCACTTTGATCCTCTTTCAAAATTGGTATTAGACTTTTTAGAAACTTTCCACTCCTTTCATTATGTTTTAAAATCTTTATTTCATTATACTTGTTTTTGTGCATGGTTTTTCATAGCCTTGGACGAAGTTTTATCTTAATCATTTATTAGCTGAAAGACAAAATGTATTGAATGTGTTTTTGTGTATTATGTATTAAGAGGGCATGGTAGGCCCAGCCATGTACTTTTTGATACTGTGAATAATTATTCGCTTTGCTTTCGCTAAATAAATACTTCAAAATTTCATTCTTTATTCTATCTCTGTCATTTTTATAGACCAAAATTAGAGAACCTCCTAGTCTTTTGTAAGTGAAATAATTATATTGCCTTTACATCGGCAGTGCCATTCTTGATTAAAGTTTAGTTACTCAGAGTTGGTTGAAGTTAAAACAAACGTACCCGAGTGGTCGTATAAGACTGCTAAACCCTATTCTGGTCTTAACAAGTGCAAATGATCTTTTAGAGTGAGGAGCAGCCATATATAATTTGCGTAATTTTTCTACCTTCTCGTCTCAACGGTTACTCGACGAGTCGGCGGATTAAAGTAAGATGGGTAGACGCTTAAAAACTTAAAGGCTGTGAGCACCAGAACGTATCCTCCTCGACACCGGCTTACGCAGATGTCCGTCGCCTGGCGATACAGCGTTAGAGCTGTGCTGGACTAACGGGACGTCTTAACCCTTTAATTGGAGAGTCGGTCAGGACTGTTAGTTGTCCTCAGATAGCTGACAGGACTGCGGTAAGAGCAGATCAGTCATGTGATTAAAATGACCTCATCTCCAGAACTGGCTTTCTTCTTCTAAAGCACCTTCCTTGTCATTCTGATTATCCCTTCTCTTCAATCATTTCACACCTGTTGACTCTTTCCTGTCATCTTCTTAGTTGCGTGACGCTTTCAATGTCTTTTTTATCAGGATAAATCTCTGGTACGGCGCCGGGGCAACCAGGAAATGAAAGCCTAAAAGAATGGAGGAAGCAGCTAAATATTTTTATTCAACCATGGTCTCACTAGTCCCTTCTCCGTCTATAAAATATATTGTTTATAACACACTTTGTTATTCTTTGCCTTGTGTGATGTGAGGGGCCGGCACGCCCAAGATTTTCTTATTCAAGGGGCAGCATAACATCAAATAATGGAGAGGCATTAAAGTGATATTATTTTAGCTATGCACCAAATACTTGATATTCTTTTGAAACAATTCTTCTCTGACAATGTTAATCATCTTAACCAATCATGACTGTAGTTTTATGTGCTGTGCTTATTGCCGGTGAATGCATCATAGCCGTAAATCTGTGTTCTTTGCTAAATGGGGAAACATCAATTTCAGACGAGCGGAGCACACATGAATGGAAATTGTATAATCATATTAGAGTGTGGAGTCATTAGTTATGGAATAATTGACAAAAAAAAAGACAAGCAGATAAACAAAAGACAGAATTGTGCCAAAAACAAGTACCGTAAATATTATAAGAGTGAGTTTATGGCCTCTTCTACCACATATGCATCAAAAACTTTAATAAAGACACTCAGTAATGATCATCTCACATCTGCTAGTATTTATAGACAACTTACACTTTTTATTCTCAGGCTTCAAGACTGCAAATTTGCTGGGTCACTATGAGAAATTACAACTTGAGTCTTTGGACATGTTTTTCCACAAGACAAATTTTTCCAATCATGCACTGGATAGAAACCTACAAAATGAGAACAGAGGTTTTTGCTATCAACGGTGTTCTTGGGAGCAGTCACCTTTTCACCAGTTTTCACGATTCACTTTGCACACGCCGCTTTGGTTTGCAAGTTTCCTGCTTCCACTTTTGTTAAAGCTCATCTATCGGCTGGCGGTTGTGTCGCTCCACTACAAAGTATGAAAGACTTCTGATCATCCATCCACCCATGAATTTATTTTTTAGCCACTTGTCCTCACTACTTTCAAGTGCGGCAGATGGGAATTCTCTCACACTATTTCCAATCCAATCCAAACCAATTTTATTTGTTAAGCACTTTAAAACAACCACAGCTGACCAAAGTGCTGTACTGAAAAATAAAAACATCGTAAAAGCAGACACAACAGATCAAAGACATAAACGCTAAATCTGAAATTAGTAAGGGTCAAAATTAGAATAAAATGAAGGATAAAAAGAATAAAATAGCGAAAAAAATGATAGCAGAGGTGAGCATTTTACAAACAAAATAAAAATAATTAAACATCTGAAAAGTACTAATAAATGCTATTATTTATTTAATAATAATAAATAGTGTTCACTAGCGATGGCGCTTCACAAAACACAAAAACTACACTTCCATCTTGCATTTCCTGGTGAAGAGCCAATCAATGAGATTGTCACTTGCGATGTGCTCATTGGTTACTTGAAACTAGAGGCATCACAAAATGCTTTGCTCAATTATGTGCATGTGATTTATTCATTCAAATTATGTTTGAAACGCAAAATAACACAAAAACCACTTAACACATGATCCTAAAAATTGGTTTTTAATTTAGGTCTACAAATTGAATGCACTGAGCAAGGTCGTGTGCAGTATACAGTTCAGTTCATGAAACCATGAATCTGAAATGCAGCTTTAAAAATGATTTCCCAGCTATGTGGGAAAATGAGGGGAACATTTTGCTTTGTGTAATACATTATGAACATATTCTGTCTTAATAATAGCTTCTGCATACTAATGCTAAAAGTTATTGCAGTGTACACGTATGTATGTATGTATTCATTTTAGATTCTTTACAATTCTATGCTCCCAAGTATAGGACAGATTAAACCTTTCTTGGAAATTTAAAAAATGTAACTGGGACAGGTGATTAACAGTTACCAACAGGTGACAAGAGTGGTGACGATAACATTGACCGATTAAAGCAAGAGCCCAAATCAAGTGTTATGTATTAGGTGGTCTGTCGGTGGCGGACCAGTAGTATCGATGAACTGTCCAGTTCTGCTATTCAGTTTTTAAATATATGTTTGTTTGTTTTTTTCTTTTTTTGAGGATTGATAAATATCAACTGAAGAATAAACACCACTTTAACATTGGTTATTGACTTGAAACCCTACAGACCTCCTATTTTCAGAGGGTGATGTGTGGAGGTGGATTTTGTCTTGCAATGTCCATTTCCTTAAATGATGAATGAAAAGCTGAAAAGTTCACATTCCCACAGGCAGAGACACGCAGGCATGCTCACGCACACACACACACACACACACTTCATTCTTCGTCCCTCCTGATCTCCAGGCCCATCCTTGCCACGTCCACAAGCATTTCCACCCACCTCCTTTTTCACACTACATTATAGAACAGCTTTCATTTAGGTATGAATATTAGATATTTCTTGTGAATTATGTAAAAAGACCATATGTGAGAAATCTGCAGACATCAAGGGAGGGACAATTGTGGGTTTTCATATTTTAAAGAATCAAATAAAAACTGGCTTCTTCGATTCAACGGTACCATTAAATAAATGATTATATTTCAAGTGTAGTGGAGGCACTTATGCCTCTCTGAGCTCTCGGCGGGTAGAAAGACTAATTTTATCCATATTATGCTACTGTGGGCAAAATACAAAAAAGAAAACTGGTGTATCTGAGCAGAATGCAGCAAAGTGAAGATATGCTGCAAGTGTGTGAAAATCTCTGAGGCTGATGAAACCTAAAGATATGACTTCTAAAAGACACATTGGAGGCTTAATTTTTCCTTCCAACTTCCTAAAAGTAATGTTTGCTAAAATTCATCCGTGCTGTGTCATATCATATGTGGCAAGTGTAAGTCAACAGGGCCAAGTGGTCTGAGAGAAGATACATTAAGAGCTAAAGCAACAAGAATAAAAAAAAAAAAAGAGGTGCAGGAGTTACTGTAATTTCATGGTAGTTGAGTAAGTGTGTGTTCAAAAAGGACATTTTTTTCAATACAAAGGAACATCATGACCTACTATTCATACACACAATTCACTTCCCTCTATGACCTGAACTGCAATATCAATCTAGACACACAGACACACACACATATACTATTTACTCGCACGCGCATGCATGCACACACACACACACACACTGTAAATATAATTGCTTACATTTAATACATTGTCTCTCTAGGTCAGGGGTCTTCTTGCCCAATCCAGCCTGTGATCCTCCTCCAAAACCCCTAATTCAAATGATCGAAATCATTATTAGGTCTGTGCAAAGTCTGCTAATGAGCTAATCATTTGAATCCGGCTAAGATCGAATATGGCTGGAGAGGCGCTCTCAAAAACCAGAGACCCCTTCCTCTTCAAACACCTCTTCCACCCTGCTGCAATCCTGGTCGACTCGATATATATATATATATATATATTTTTTTTATTGGCCAATTAGTATCTTTAAAACATATGAGGATTTTGTCTAAGGTAGTTTGAGCCACTCACAGTCTTATAGTGACAAGCAACTATAACAAGATAAACTTTCACTGTTGAGCAATTAAAGATGTCATTATGGTGGTAATACAGAACAATGACAGCTGTGCAAATGAGACAGAGTCAAGGGCAAAATAAAGTGGTAAGTAAGGCAGTCATCGTCATACAATCGCAACTGTTCCAATGATGCAGTCTTTGCGCACATTGAGATTCCAGTAATCAAATACTGATCAATAAATAGCATTTAACCAAAAAAATGGGGAATGCCAAAGCAATAATATCAAATACTGTGATTCTGTCAAAACAGTTCTCATGTTATCAGCCGACCCATCTCCGTCCACCACATCACTCCAGCCTTCTACTCACTCTCCATCTAATCTAAAGTGTTCATGCTGCCTTTTAAGGCCATCCTTAACCTTGCACCTTCTTATCACGACACGGTCAGATCCACTTCCTACATCCACCTCACTGTTACCTCCACTCCTTCATGTTTATTTTTGTCGTGATCATTAATAGCTGGAAGGTGTCCTTGAGCACTCTGAACAGTGCCTATTAACACAATTCTGATCAGTCGTGCTTGAATTGTTCAAATGTTTCTGCTTGTGCGTAAGACAGCAGGTTTGTTATGCTGAAATGGACTCATGCCATAGTGAAGTTTATTCCCATACATGTCCTCCTATATATATATATATATATATATATATATATATATATATATATATATATATATATATATATATATATATATTATATATATATATATATATATATATATATATATATATATATATATATATATATATATATATATATATATATATATACAGATATTTGACTACAAACAACAACAATAATTTACAACTCTGGGATGTGCTGTAATTTTTAGAAAAAAAATGGAACACTGGCGGTATATATATTACTGCCAGTGTTCCATTTTTTTTCTAAAAATTACAGCACATCCCAGAGTTGTAAATTATTGTTGTTGTTTGTAGTCAAATATCTGTCATGTCAGTCATAGGATGACTGATGTGTGCTGCTGTGTTTTTTTTTTTTTTTTTGACAAATGAACAAAGTACAACTTCAGGGTGAAGGCCATGAGCACCCTCAAACATAAATATAAGAAATCTTCTGGTTGCCAATAAGTCGTCCCAGTGAAAGGAAAGAGCAATGTAGGCAACATTTCTGTCCCTGCCCTTTCCTGTAAGCACAATACAACTAAGCTGACTAGCAGCCAAGTCCAGGCGCATCTTCAGCAGGTCACGTAACATGTGCAGAATTCAGGGGCGAGGTTGGAGGTAGATGAGGTGATACAGCTGGCGCCAGCTGGGCCTTGTTTGCCGTGGGCCGGTGCATGTGACCCATTGCCTCCACCGGGGACCTCCACCTTTGAGTATGGGCCCTGGTGGAGTGTCCTGGTGCGAATGAATGGCCTTGTTCCTTTTATGGGCCTTTCATGAAGGATTATGTTCTCTTTGTTATATTTCAATATATACTACTAATTCTGTTGACATAAAAAGGCCCTGTTCTTGTGGACAGAGCGGTGATTCTTGTTGATAAAAATTTTATTAGAAAGACTGTATATTGTTAATACAGACTGCAGAGTTTCAAATATTAAAATGTTCAGATGGTGGTGTGCCTTGAGATGTTTTGAAAGATAAAAGTGTGCCCGATAAAAGTTTGAAAAACGCTGGTATCAAGTTTTGTTCAGTAACTTTCCCTGGAGTGTCTTTGTCTGTCTGATGTGTGGAAATACACATCGATATGATACCACAGAAAGAGGCGATGCAGCAGGGCAGACCACAGCTGGCTTATGAAATCGTCTCCGATGGGCTTCTGGAAACCTGTTAGCTTGCAAACTACCTGCTTGCTCGCCCGTCTTGGGTGGAAAGCCCCGCAATGACCCAGTGGGATATATTCCAGCCAATGAAGGCTTTAAGTGGATATATTTTCTCAGCTCAAATTGATGTTTTACAGTTAAGTTTTAAGTGGGAATTAGTTTCAGAACATTCAGTAAACAACAAGTGTAGTCCAGAATGTAAAGGGAATAGACAGATTTTCATTTCACTGATTCTTCATGATTTTTCATCACTTTTTTTACTTGAAAATACTTATTCTGGACATTAGTGTATTTGTGATCTACCAAAGAATGTGGAAAAAATGTTTGCTAACATTTCAGTAAGTAATCTAATAATCTAATCTAATCTCATAAAAAAATTGTCATTAAATCGCATTTGTAATTTTGACTTAATGGAAGCTCTGCTCCAAGGGTGTATCTTTTTTGTCATTACTACGCTTGTGCGTGTGTGAGTGAGTGTGTGTGGTTATATTTACAGCATGAAAGGAAATCTGCTTCCTGACTCTTGAGCCAGACTATCATAAGTCATATTAGACACATACCTGAATACAGTTGAAGGGAAAAGGTTTCACTTCTGTTTTAAAGTGTGGCGTTGTTCTGTGCCCAAGCAATACAACACACAATGCTCCCACCTAAATACTCTAAATTTGTAAATTTGATGTAACATTACAAAAGAAACTATGTGATGTTAGCTACACTTTTATTACTGCCTTTACAGGAAACTCACCATAGACAGATTCATTTAAACATATGGGCTCTATTTTGGTTGAGCAGAGCCTGTGATTCATCAGTAAAACAGTTGCATAAAAGCACAAAAGATAAAAAAATGGTTATCTGCAAAATCAATGAGACATTCGAAGTACGGGTTGCCTGAACACTAATTTTCCATCTTCTCATTTTAATTTTCTCAACGATTTCTTGGGTAGTTGGCGGGGTACGCCCTGAACTGGTTGCCAGCCAATTGCAGGGCACACAGAGACAAACAACCTTTTGCACACCTAATCACACCTAAGGACAATTTAGAGTGTCCAATTAACCTGCCATGCATGTTTATGGAGTACGGGAGGAGGCCAGAGTGCCCAGAGAAAACCCATGCGGGCACAGGGAGAGAATGCAAATCCCACACTCAGAACTGTGAGGCTGTCATGTTAATCTCTCTTTCACGTGCCACCCTCACTAGCTTTCCTTCCAGAAAAATCGTTACCGGCTGAGAAAAATTGTGGCCCAGCAGCTAACAAAAATGACACACTTTTCTACATTTACATATCTGGTCCAAAATAACCTGCATGCCTTGTCTAGCTACAGAGAAATTACACTGATTAGGAGTTTAAATGTTTGTGCCCACAAAACAATTTTTTTTTTCATGATGATCATACAGGAGAGCTCATTGCACAATATAGGCTGATTTCTTGTCATAAAAATTGCCGGAAACTCATCAAACTCATGTTGCCTGAACGTCTATTTTTCCTGCAGCTAACTTCCCGGGGACGGGCGTGATCTACGTGATTCATTTTTTTTTTAGAATTGCTATGAGACATACGAAACAACGCGTTGGCAGTCAAGTCACTATCACAGTATCGTGGTAAAAACCAAATGTGAGAAAGCCAATCCTTCAAAACAAACTGTACTTATGGTAGAAGTAACGTATGCTTTTCTTTTGAAGTTCCTCCCAGAATCATCATGACAACGCTTAACCAACTTTATAATCTTTGGTTGACAGTGAGCAATCTTCGATGTATAACAACTGCCGTTCTGAAATTATGTTCACACGGTGTTGAAGTTTGAACTGTCAGGCCATTAAAATAGCTAGACGGTCAAGCGTTGGGCACCCCTGCCCTAGATAATGGCGCTAATATAATCAATGCTTTAAATTTCAACGAGTTTGAACGAGATAACCATGTTTTTTGACCAATATGTTGGATAAAGTTAGCATGAAGACAGGGTTGACTATGTTGGATAGCAACGTGTTCTGACTGATCCATTTGATCCTTTTATCCTACCTAAATTAACATTCATCATTTCACTTGAGATATTCAATTGTTCTACAAGCTGATTCAATACCTTCAAAGGGATTTTGAAAGACTTCTAATGGGTAACCCAGGGGAACAAGCAAAGCTGCCAAAAGGAAGTGCTTCAATGCAGCACGAGTCCAATTTTAAGACGGTTATGCTGAGCAGAGTCAATGATGTGTTTGATTACGGTGATTGATTGTTTTCGCAGTATCCAAAATATTCAAAGGGGACTCCAAATTGGAGCACTCAGCACATGGTGAAGGCAAGAGTGTCGTTTGTGTGGGCAGAGTGTCAGAAGCATTTTTTTCTCCTTCGCAGCCTTTTAAAGGCAACGCAGTGTGACGCTATGTCTGTTTCAAGACAGGCCGCTTTGACTGGCAGTCTCCGGAAAGAAAGAGTAAAACCTTGTTGGATGCAGATGAGTCAACCTTGTGATTCCCCCCTGGTGAAGTTGTCACTGTTCTTGGTCGGTCTGCTGTCACACGTTTTCCCCCTCCTCCCACCTCTCATCTTCCTTTGCCAAAAGCACACACGGACATCCTGCTTGTCTCTCATGCCGCTTCGAAAGAGGCGCTTTGTGTCAGATTCTTTCGAGCTTCATCTCTGCTCACACCTTATAGGAAAGAAGGTAAATTTTTTCTTGGGAAACTTGATATTTTACTCATGCTGAAATCAAAGCCACCAAACCATCGGAACTTTTTGCAACGTAAAAAAATTGCTTAAAGGGAATCCTGGAAACATGGCTACTATTTATTCTGTCATAAATGTTTGATTTTAGTTATTGCTGCCAAAAGCTGGAATAACTTTCTACTAGGCTTTATAAGCAGTAGAAAAAAATCAGAGGGTGGATAACATCGACTCTTCATGATGTCTCCAAAAGAATATCATAAAGTTTTCTTCATGGCGACAGTCCATTAAAGATGTGTTCTGATATTATTTTGATTAATTTTGCACTTGGAAATTTCAAGGCACACAAAAATTATGTTTTTTTTTCCCCTCCAAAAGACTGAGATTCAGCTTCACCCAACTGCTCTGCTGATGCAACGCTGATGATACAGCCGCAAGTCAAGGATGGTGGTTACTACACGCGCCTGCACACACACATACACATTCGCATGCATGCACACTGAGCATGCTCATGCACAAGTGGATTATGTTTGCTAATGAGCCTATAATGAAACAATTTGGCTTCTATGTGGCCTCTCATAGTTTTATGAGATATGAAGTGACAGCAAGGAGTGTTAACCTATTCCTGAGAACACACACGCAAACATACACACACACCAACCAATCAGTGAGTCATAAATAACACTATGTCGTACGGGTGTGAAGAAAGCACTTTTTTCCACATTTTTGCACCGACCGATGCGATGCATCTTTCGGGTGGTGAGAACCATCAATATACACGATTGAGGTGTGGGCGGAATCGCTGTGAGGTTAAAAGGACTCTCTGTCAGTAGGTGTGGAAGCCTTGTCAATCAGTCCTCATCAGTCAGTCATTGGGCCCTTCTCCTCCCCCTCCAAATGCAAAGTTATCTGTAAACAGAGTGAATCAAGAGGCTCTCGTCTTTCTTTGAAACCGATAAAGTATTCCGTTGTGTAGGAGGAACGGAGTGATCATACTTGCAATAAACCTGTGAGTGCACAAAAGGAAATTCAGTGTTGTTCTGATCATTTTGTAAAGAATGAAGCAACATAGGGTTAGAAAACAGGTTCACAGTAAGATAACCTCAAGACAGGTCCATCAAAAGTCATATTGCATAATATTGCATTATGAACACTGACAATGTATTAACTGGTTGGTTTGTTGAAACACTTGACAGAATCAAATGTGCACTGGGATTGGAGTCCTTATCCAGTGCCGTTCATTCAAAAACATTTTATGTTGACAATCAGGTAGTAGGTTGGTTTAGACACTAGATCGGTTCAATTTGTTTCAGATTTGTTTCAATTTGAGACAGACAGATACATACAGTAGATAGATAAATGCATACATAATTTTAAAAGATAGATAGATAGATGGACATGGATGGACGGATGGATGGATGGATGGGTGGGTGGACGGACGGACGGACAAACGGACAGATAGATAGATAGATAGATAGATAGATAGATAGATAGATAGATAGATAGATAGATAGATAGATAGATAGATGAGGATCATGGTTTTCAATATACAGTACATATATTGTCATCATTACTAGTTATATTATTAATACCAGTTATTTTGTTATTGTGCCAACCACAAACATGCAGTCATTTGGTTTGTATTTGGAAGGATAAAATGGACCCAGAGATAAAGATTGGGCATTGAGAATAAACTGAGATTTCAGCTCTCACTGAATTGTCCAAATTTTAAAATGCCAGAGCTGAATTCAGGATAAGCGGCTCCAGAAAATGCATGGATGGATGGATGGATGGACATCTTTGTTGCACTTCATTTAATGACCTCTAGATTTACTCCACATGTAATGGACCAGGATTCAGCAAAAGTGTCAGAGTTACAACATAGCCCTGCTCAGGCATCACTAGATCACTAGTGATGATGGACTATAAATGATGGACTAGCAAAAATATGTAAAATGGCTAATTCTGCTTTTTTGTATAAGCCAATCAAATATATAAACTATGTCTGGATACTTCATGAAACAATTTATGTTTCTTCTATTAAATACTTCAGATCTGCCAAGGTCAAGAGGGGTCAAGGAAAAAATTCGTCCCATCAGCACGAGTGCCACCAGAAATCCTAATGCAAACACAGTCTTTTTTTTATCCTAAAAAATGAGCAACCTCACTGATGTGCTGCAAGAATGACGTTTTAAAGGTAGTGCCTGAAATATGGATGCAATTTAGCAATTGTAAAGCAAAGTCTGAAATGGTTTTCTGACGCAGTATGGCGACGTTGTGGTCAGGTTGTCTGCCTCGGGGTTCTGAGGATCGACGGTTTGAATCTTTGCTCTGGTCTTCTTCCTGTGTGAATTTGGCATATTCTCCTTGTGTGTTTTCTTGCTACCTCCCAAATTCTCAAAACATGATTATTTTCCTCTGCAATTACCTAGCAACCAGTTCAGAGTGTCCCCTGCCTACTGCCTGAAGTCAGCCGGGATAGGCACCAGCAAGCCTGCGACCTTTGTTAGGATAAGCAGCTGTAGAAAATGGATGGATGATTAGGTCCGGGTCAATCCTTTCTTGCCATTGTATTCATACAGGGTGGAAACTATGGCAGATCAGGAGGATTGGCAGAACATTCTGAAGCAAAATCTCACTTGAAAGGTGACTTTTGTGTCTGTGAAGTATTAAAAAGTATTTCTGGCTTACGAATAAAACAGATTCATGCATCAAATGACTCAAGCTTCTCTTACGTGTGCAACACGTTCCAAATAAATCATTAAAAGTATCAAGCAGGTTTTGCGTGCGGTCCTTTTGTCCAACATTATGTACAATTCGAAAAGCTGTTCATACAATATGATTCATTTTGGACGTTAGGATTGGATGCGTTCTTGACACGGTTGAACCTTGACACATTGGATGACTATTCATTCACCATGAGCTACAAAGCCCAATGAAAAGCTTTATGCTGTGCGAGCATGTGTATCATCCGCAATACACAGTGCATATTGCATGTGTGCCAGTGAAACGGTGATCCATAGTTTGTCTAAGGGCCGCTGGATGGGGCCGCTCTCATAAATCCGAGCAGCCATAACCGCAGTGATTTGCGGCTTCAGAGGAGCCATAAACATGGGCACTGAGCGGCCCGCTGCCCTCACAGGAGGTGGAATTAAGCGGTGAGTGCGTTGTACAACGTGTGCGCGTACGCTCAAGGACGTACAGTACCTTGCTCGGGAAGACGGCCAAGTTCGGCGATCGACTGAAGATGTGAGGGAAATTCATCGATGTTGCTCCATTGACCGTGACAGCGGAGGGGAGGGGCTAGGCTAGTCCGTTAGCCGCTGTCACCTTTCTAATCGGAAACATTCTTCAACATTAGATGGAGGGAACAAAAAAATTTACAATGGTCAAAGGGAATTCAACTAATGCGCCGTTTCTTCCCTTGTTCTCTTTTGCGGCCTCTTTTGGTATTAGGCTTCCTCGGTTACATTACATTAAAACATTACGTGAGCAGAGATAGGACATTCACTTTGTTATGCGTTTTTTTGATTTTACTCATCTTAGGCCAGAAGCAGCATGTTATTTTTGTGTGATTTGTACGAAAGAGTGGTGGTTCAAGATGACCAAACGCTGTCTGTAAAGCAAAACATAGCCTACTTCAACACTAACACAAGAATCTTATTTGACATTTATATGTTACCTTATTACCTACCACATTACTATCATTGCCGCTAGAGTTTGTATATTTCTATTTGAATATTTTATGAGCACTGAATAATTGCTGTAATTCATCAATGCTGTGAAATTACCACCACAAATGATTTAGTCTTACCTGTGGCTCTCCCCCCTCTGTATCCATTTTTATATCCGTTCTTATCTATGGTAAATTACAATCAGCGAGCACACACCAGAAGGAGACGCATGGCAGGTGTATTGGACTCTCTAAATTGTCCTAAGGTGTGATTTGGTGCACGAATGTTTGTTCGTCCCTGTGTGCCCTGGATTTGGCTGGCAACCAATTATTCCACCTAGATACACATTTTCGTCATTTTGACATTTTCTTCAGTAAGTTTCTAAAAAATGTGTCACTTAGTCGGCCAAAAATTAACATTGAATATTGTTTAAAATTCTAAAAATGATAGGGGCTCTTTAAAATCCAAAGTAACCACAGCGCACATCATGTCAACTAGATATAAAAAAAACTGGATTTGGACAGAAATACATAACTACAGCGACACTCATTATCCATACATGTTATTGTTTTACACATGAATGCATTTAAAAGAATGAAGATTTTGTTTACAATTTTTGTCAATTTCGCACCTTTTTTGTCTCCCTTCTAACATGAAAATGTGACTTGTTATAAAAAAAAAAAGACTGCACTGCTTGCAAAAAGAAACTAACATAGACATAATTTTTTGTCTGTTGGTGAAAGGCCAAGATTTGAAAACATGAAAGGTCTTCAAAGTAAAAGCACATTTTGTATTTCTGTGCCTGATACAATTATGTGGGCACAGGCTTGCAGTTTGATTGAACTCATGTCAAATCAATCCAGAAAGTGATTCTCAGTCGGCATGTGTGCCCAGCGATGTGACATTGATCTCGCATGAGAAAAGTACTTGAAATGAAATTTGAACAGCAAAGGATTATACGGTGATGTAGACTTGTGAATTTCTTCTGTTACACTCATTTTCTTGTCCCTTTCCATGATGGGCAACAGTGCGACCGGAAATGAATCCCACAAATAAGTAAAAACAGATCTATGTTTTTTTCAAGCACAAAGGATTTGTAGTTAGCAGTCATTAAACAGAGGAAGATTTGAGTCCGACATCCTCCAGTGTTTGTTCTCTTTAAACAAGTGTGCTACTTTAAAGCTGAGCGATGCTTGCAGTGTTCTGGCCCATCTGTTGAGCATCTGGATTGTGTGGAAATGGTTTTGCAGAGAGAGCAATAGCGACGGTCGTGTTGACAAAAAAAAAAAATGCTCGTGTTTACGTTTAGAAGGATCCCGAGTAAAGTGTAGGAACCGTAAACCATATGATTTCAAGCTGCTGCATGAGGCAGTTGACGATGTTTTTATTCCCAAGTGGTTACAATGGATGTGCTCTGAAAGCTATTTGGGATTGTGACTTTTTCCGTAAGAGGAGGAAAGCTCATGCGATACAATCAAGTCTTAGTCCCCCTGCTGTGGAATATCCCATTCAGTGTGATAAATTGACATACTGGCATTATATAAATAATAATAACAATTATTTGTCCTACTCTATTTAAATCAACCATTAATTGGTAGTCTAACCTGAATCTTGCTTAGATTGTGATTGAGCCCAACCCAGTTAACTTTTGAGCAAGCATACATGTAAGGTGTATTTCTAGATTTCTTTTGCTATTATCATGATCTACTTGGACATATTTCATGTTGTTTTAATATACTGTATTTTCCACACTATAAGGCGCACTTAAAAGCCTTACATTTTTTAAAAGCTGACGGTGCGCCTTGTAATCCAGTGTGCCTTATATATCGATCATTTCATGTGCTGACTGCATAAACCGTTGACGCCTCTGATCATTGAGTTGACATTTCCTTGAGCGCAGCTCCATCTAGTGGATGCATAACAGAATGCAAATGCAGCCCAAACCACCACAGCAGTTTTGATTCCATGTGCCTTATATTCCAGTGCGCCTTATATACTTTTTTTTTTTTTTTCAAAAATAGGACATTCATTGACGATGCACCTTATAATCCTTATTGTCCTTACTCTGTCAGAATTTAGCTTTTGGGAAAGCTAATAACGTTTAATACAAAATATTGTTATCAAAATGGGCATTGTCTAAACTATGAAACATTTTTTTTAGTAGTTTTTGAGTATTTAAGTACATTTCTGATATTGTAATAGATATCAGTGGCAGGCAGTGAGTTTTGGACCAGGGCTGTGTACAGATGAGCAATTATATTGTAGATGAAAATTTATAAATATAAAATCTTTCAATGAACCACATGGGTAGAAGACCGGTTAGCATGTCCGCCTCATAGCTCAGAGTCCCACGTTCAATTCCAGCTCGCTCCTGCCTTCCCGTGTGGAGTTTGCAAGTTTTCTTCATGCTTGCATGGGTCTTCTCTGGGCACGCTGGTCTCCTCCCACATTCCAAACACATATTGGACACACCAAATTGCCCTTAGGTGTGGTTGTACCAAAGATGGCTTGGATAGGCATCAGCAAAGCAATGATTTTAGTGCGGAGAAACAGCTACAGTATAGAGAACGGCTGGCTGGATGGATGAATCACATCGTACTCGCTAGAGATTTTAATGCAAATCCCATTTGTCTGGAGGCTAACTGTTCCGCTCCTGCCAACAGTAACTACCTGAAAAATGTCCAAAACATCATTTCAAACTGGAATGTGCCAGCCAGTGACAGTGTTGGTTGACCTGGCCTCATTCATTGAAAAATATCATTTAAAAGTGTTTTTTTTTTTTTTTAATAACACTGTGACATTTTAAATAAAGATTTGATGGACACAGAGCTCAACAATTCAGAAGGTATACATAACTAAACCAATGAGAGGAATGAGAACTCAAGGGAATGTCAACTCAATACAAGCGCCTCTAGCGTGTGTGCCTGTAATGCAATGTGGCTCACCCAAGTTCTTTCTTCTGCAAATAATACAGTATGTTTTTTTAAATGTCCCTGTTTTTATTGATTGTGCATGTATTCAAGGTTTTGTAAAAATGTAACAGACTGCACCTGAGCGAGTGATTATCTCTGTAGTGTACTTCTCAACATCCAACACAAACGCATTTAAAACGAACCCATACAGGATGATATTTTTTGAAGGTGGAGGACTTCAGTATTTGCAAAATAAACCCGTTTGTATAACGTTTTGAACATAAATTCATTAAAATACAAAAATAAATGAATATATACAAAAACTTAATATCAGTGGGAGGCAGGGCTTTATGGATTTACTTTCAAAAGCATTTGAAAAGTAAATGTCATCCATTGAAGCAGCTGTGAGACCAGGGTCATGAGAGCTATGCGGACCACTACACAATCATTTGTCCTGCCTTTATGCAATTTACCTAACAAATACTCCATGTTTCAAAGAGCTTGTCCTCGCATGTGAGCTGACGCATATGGGCTTGTGATGGTCGCCAGCCAATCACATACAACCAAACGTTCTGCATAATGATTCTGACAATTAAGACACATGAGGGCTGTTTTTCACTGAGTACATTTTTCAATTTTTCAATCAGACAAAACCTTTCTCAGCTATTCAGGAGGAAATCCTTTTAAGGTCTATGAATTATGTACTGATCTTTCAGTCTGCTGGGACATCAGACAATGGCATGAAGGAAGAGAGAGACCGATTGTGGAAGAAAGACACAAGGAGGTATGATGAAAGCGAGATCATAGAAGGCTAAAGGTGCAGATGACTGATAGTAGAGCGGGCAGGCTTTCAGGAAGTAGAACCAAGATGAAGCCACGAGCGCATGTAAAAAGCCCCTCAAGTATTGTCACTCTCAAGAGGGGTTCTCAGTACAGAATGACGAGTGACCTTGTGTCATCCATCAGCGCCTCTCTAGAATCGCTCAGCAGCATACACACACACAAGAGGGTTTGCACAAGAGATGCAAAGTTACTTGGATGGTCGATATCAATATGTGCAGTTAGATTATACAGGAATCCAAGATGTTCAAGGTAACTGAGGGAATTCCTCAAAGGTCTATAATATGTCCTCGGTTATTCATGTCGTATATGATCTATTCATTGTTTCTAAAACATATAGTAGCTAAGGATACTACCATCTACTATTGTGACCGACACATTGAACAGCAACTGAATGCTGTTGAACGTGAACTGAGTACACTGAAAAACTGCTCTGGTGTCAGTAATGCTTTGCAAAATTTTAACAAAACAGGTAAGGGTTACAATCCCTATATTTAATTGAACTACAAAGTGTATGTAATACAAATTTCATCATTTACATTGCTTCCACATTAGTGTGAACATTAGTGTGAATAAATTGCCTTTGGTGTGTGTGAATGGGTGTTTATCTCAGTGTGCTCTGCTATTGGCTGGCAACCAGTCCAGGGTGTCCCCCGCCTACTCTATATATATATATATATATATATATATATATATATATATATATATATATATATATATATATATATATATATATATATATATATATATATATATATATATATATATATATATATATATATATATATATATATATATATATATATATATATAAAATGGCATATATTGGCGCAGTAACTGTTTAAAACAATGTCAATTATCTGCAATTTTGCGCACAGGCCTGCTGTCAAGTCCCTGTGAATCAGGGTTCAACTGTAATATATTGCTGAAAAGTAAATTGACAAAATTTAAATGAAGTAAAATACCTTTCTTTTAGGTCTGGCACTATTTTCGTGCAAGGGCTGGTACATCAGGACTGTTAAAATTAAACAAATAAATAAATAAAGCATTCAGCGCGTCTTTGCTGTGAAACCTATACTCATGCTAATTTTCCATACAAAGCAGAGCTAGAAGAAAAAGAGACAACATTGTATTCGAACAAATTGTCTATTGTGTGCATTTATTGCCTAGATTTACAGGCCAAACAGAGGTTAGTGTCGGTGCTCCTCAATTAAACCCGCAGGGCAGCAGGTCGATGGAAAGTTTGGGTTTAACAGTTTGTCCTCCTGCCACCAGCGAAGCCCATTATGTTCTGTTGTGTTTTATACTCCACAGTTTTTCCTCACCAGTCTCCCCTGAACTGACCCCTTTTATAATCCAGACCGGTAATTGGGTGAATCAACATCATCAGCAGTGAAACAGGCCACAAATGCCACCACAGGGTGGGCGCCACCTGGATGTGGCCATACAGTTCTGAAATTATGGATACCCAAAATGCATATACAGAGAAAGCGGTGGTAACTCCACTGGGAAAAGCGGTGAGCCACGATTCCAAAGATGGAAATTTATAACAATTGCATAGTAAAACTCTGATAGAATATTGTACTCTAGTGAATATAATATGGGTGGGTGCACTTTGCATGACAATGACACAAGTCATTTCGAAGACTCACACACACAGATTGTACATTTATTGCCGACAAGTTAAATGCCTATAAATTTGAAAAACTCGCAAAGAAATGTGTTTTGAACGACCAACAGTATGTTTTAAATATAATCGTAGGTCTAGTTATCATTAAATGATATTACATGGCGGGGGGCGCTCCTCTGTGGGCTGCTATGTCTGTTATAGCTATGATGGTACATTGGTAAATGCAACACCTCCTGCTGTCTGTAGTAAAAAAAAATATATAAAACATCTAAAGCTTACACATTACACATCTTACACAAGTTATGTTGTATGAAAGAAAGTCATGTGAAACGTTTTGGGCACCAGTGATCATTTCCAATGTTAAATTAGGTTGATTGGATTAATGGTCAGTTTAATCGATCACATAACAGATGAACACAGTGATATTAAAGAAGATAAATGAATTTCAAAGGATTATCAGAAAGTGTACAGTATTAATTCAAACAAAGGCAGGCAAGTGCACAAATTTGGGCACCCCAAAAGCAAAAACTACATGATAAATTAGTAGAGCCATCCTTTTGTAGAAAGAACAGCTTCAAAATGCTTCCTATACCTTCCAATGAAGAGCTGCACTGATTAAAGTTTTGTTGAACCGTTCCTCTTTACAAATGATCTCAAGTCCAGTCTGGTTTGGTGGTTTCTGAGTATGGATACCCCAATTTACATCAAACCACATACTGTATTGTCGATAGTATTCATTTCTGGGGACTTACTGTCATTCCAGAACATTGTAGTTGTTCTTTTGGATACATGTTTTTGTAGAATTTGATCTGTGTTTCAGGTTGTTCTTCAAGTACTCAGGCCCACTTCAAATTGTGATTGTTGAACAATCTGTTGATTATGACAGGAAACCAAAGTGAAATTCCACAAAATTTTCAGTATTTTCACTGTGGTGACACAGCACAACGGCGCAGCCACCACATTTCACTGTGGGTAGCAATTGTATTTGTTTTGGATTGCTGTGTTTTTAATCTGCCATGCATTACCAACCGCTAACCGTATGAAGATCGATATCATGACCTTCAGATGATGAGAATGACACACTTCCAACTACATGATTAGCGAAGATGAAATATTAAAGGCAGCAACAATATTACACCAAAGCAATATATATATATATATATATATATATATATATATATATATATATATATATATATATATATATATATATATATATATATATACACACAAGGAATGAGAAATGAGAAACTGACACACTGCCACCTGCGCTAATGAAACTACATTAGTCGCTAAAATGAAACATTAAAGGTGATGACCAAATTTGACTAAAGCATGGGGTGTATGTCAACGAAAGTCATTCCTTGGGGATAATGATCAATTTATGTTTGGGTTTCACCAGATCACTGCTTTGAATTAAAGGTACTGATACCGGAGGTGGCATAACAAGCAGAAAAAAATGCTGTTCTGGCTTACTTCTGTTTCAGTATACTTATAGTAAAATGTAAATAATGGTTATAAAGAAATGAAAGTCATGCCCTGTATGAGGATCGAACTATTGACCTTCAGATTATGAGACTGACGCTCTAGCCACGGCCTTAACGAGACTACATGAGTAGCTAAAATATTAAAAGGGAGCAACAAAATCTGACCAAAGCATGTGTTGTATGAGAACCGAAGCCATTCCTTGGGGATAAGGACCAATATATAATGGGGTTTCAACAGATCACTCATTTGAAATCAAGGCACTGATGCAGGTGGAAAAATAACAAGCAGGAAAAAAAAAAAACGCTTAATCTGCCCAATTTGTGCTCCTAAATGATTGAGTACATTTCAAACAATGTTTATAAGGAAATGAAACTCATGCCTCGCTTGAGATTAAACTCATGACCTTCAGATTATGAGACTGGCACTCTACCAACTGCTCGAGGCTATACCACAATGTAAAACTAAACATTAGAGGCCACAACAAAATTTGAACAAAGAAAGGGATAAACTCATGACATTCAGATTATGAGAGTGACAGGCTACCAACTGCGCTAATGAGGCTCCATCACCAAGTGAAACAAAACATTATAGAGGCCGCAACAAAATTTGAACAAAGAATGGGATGGAAGAACTCTTGATGACATTCCTTTGGGGGTAATGGCAAATTTATGTCAGGGTTTCACCTGATCACTATCATGAAATCAAGATGCAGATGGAGGAGGTGGCATAGCAAGCTGAAAAAAGAAAGAAAAAAAAGACCGCGCAATCTGCCCAAATTGTGCTCCTAAATGATTGAGTACATTTTAAACAATGCTTATAAGGAAATGAAACTCATGCCCCATATGAGGATCCAACTCATGACCTAGAGATTATGAGACTGGCACGCTACCAACTGCGCTAACGAGGCAAAACCGCAATGTTACACTAAACATTAGAGGCCACAACAAAATTTGAACAAAAAATGGGATGGAAGAACTCTGAAGCCATTCCTTTGAGGGGAATGACAAATTTATGTGAGGGTTTCATCTGATCACTATTGTGAAACCAAGATGCTGATAGAGGAGGTGGCAGAAAGCAGAAAAAAAAACAAAAAAGGCTTAATCCGCCCAATTTGTGCTCCTAAATGGTTGAGTACATTTTAAACAATGCTTATAAGGAAATTAAACTCATGCCCCGTATGAGGATCGAACTCATGACCTTCAGATTATGAGACTGACACGCTTCCAACTGCGCTAACGAGGCTATATCAGCAGGTAAAACGAAACATTAGAGGCCACAACAAAATTTGAACAAAGCATGTGATGGAAGAACTCTGAGGCCATTCGTTGAAGGTATTGATACATTTATGTGAGGGTTTCACCTGATCACTATTGTGAAACCAAGATGCTGATGGAGGAGGTGGCATAGCAAGCAGAAAAAAATGCTGAATCTGCCCTATTTGTGCTGCTAAATGATTTGGAGTACATTTAAAGTCATGGTTATAAGGAAATGAAACTCATAAATGATTTTGAGCACATTTTAAGTAATGCTTAAGGAAATAAAACTCATGCCTCATATGAGGGTCGAACTCATGACCTTGAGATTATGAGAGTGACAAGCTACCAACTACGCCATATCACAAGGTAAAACGAAATATTAGAGGCCGCAAAAAAATTTGAACAAAAAATGGGATGGAAGAACTCTTGAAGCCATTCCTTTGAGGGTAATGACACATTTATGTGAGGGTTTCACCTGATCACTATTGTGAAATGAAGATGCTGATGGAGGAGGTGGCATTACAAGCAGAAAAAAAAGAGAAAAAACGCTTTATCTGCCCAATTTGTGCTCCTAAACGATTGAATACATTTTAAACAATGCTTATAAGAAAATGAAACTCATGCCCCGTATGAGGATCGAACTCATGACCTTCAGATTATGAGACTGACACGCTACCAACTGCGCTAACGAGGCTACATAAGAGAGTGAAATTAATCGTTAGAGACCACAACACAATTTGAACCGAGCATGAGATGGTAGAGTTCTGAAGCCATTCCTTGAAGGTTTTGACACATTTATGTGAGGGTTTCACCTGATCACTATTTGGAAATCAGTATAATAATGGAATAATGCAGTAGGTGGCTTAGCAAGCAGAAAACAAATGCTGAATCTGCCCAATTCGTGCTCGTAAATGATATGGAGTAAATTTTAAATATTGATTATAAGAAAATGATGCCCTGTATGAGGATTGAATTCCAGACTTCCAGATTATGAGACTGGCGCCCTATCAACTGCGCTAACAAGGAGAACTTACTAATCAAAATTAAACAAGGCCAGAACAAAATTTGAACAAAGCATGTGATGGAAGAAGTCTGAAGCTATACCTTGAGGGTAATGACCAATTCATGTTAGTGTTTCACCAGCTCACTCTTTTGAAGTAAAGGTACTGATGTAGGAGGTGGCATAAAAAGCAGGAAAAATTGCAGCTTTGAGGATAGAACTCATTAGCTTCGTATCATGAGAAAGACATGCTACCAACTGCACTAACACGGCTACATGACTTATAAAAATTGAAAAATTAAAGACTGCAAAAGACTGCAAAAGACTGTTTCAATTTACTCTGCCACATACACTACAAGTAAATTAAAGTATTGCTGATGTTGAATTTAAAAAATAATGAAAACATCTTTAGCTGGGGAATTTAAAAAGCTTCTAACTTGCCAACTTGCCAATCAGAGAAAAATGGAATTTCAAGCCATTGGTTGCTTGAAAGTGTGACTGCCTGCAATGCAAACGCATCCCAACATGCTCTAGTAGCAAGACAGTTCTTCATGTAAAACATACTTAAACAGCAAAATAACACAAAAAAATCTTAACAATTAATTTTAAACAATACTTTTCACTTTTGTCAGCAAGCTTGTGTAGAGTAAGAGGTTTGGTTTCTGCAACTAGAATTAAAAAAGGAAGCAAGTACAAATACATCTCTGATAAAGTCAGCTGTGTTATATCTGTGAATGATAAGCAGTGAATGGAATCAAGCTCTTCCCCATAGGTATAGGTCTGACCGCCAGGCGCTCACCAATAAGCCACGCCTCCGGCCTGGCTCCAAAGATGGGGCCCCAGTGACCTGGGCTTCGGCAAGGGAAACATGACTCCATTGACCTTACTCATCATAAGGGGTCTCTGAGCTGTCCTTAGACTGGAACCTCACCTAGGACTTGTTTGCCATGAATGACCCTGCCAAGGACAAAAAGCCCCAGGCCACCAAACAACATAGCTTTTAGGATGTTTAGAAAAAATTCCTCCACAGCAGTAAGATGATGGATCATACCATGCATACTTCCCCTATTATGTTATATGTTATGTTGTGCAAAGTGTGCTGACCACTTGTCATTGAAATGCGATGCTATCTGCAGCAAGATGGAGATGGTCTGAGAGTGAGTCGAGTGTTTTCTGCGTCTATGCTTATTTCAGATTTTTCTTGGCCTGCCACAACAGGACTCGACCAAAACCGTGCCTATGGTCTTCCATTTCTTCTCCTTGTTTCTCGCGATGCAAACCGACAGCTGAAACAGCTGAGCTTTTTATATCCTTGCCCCCAAACCATGATGTTGAACAATCTTTGTTTTCAGGTATTTTGTTTTTTTGGAGGCTCCCATGTTGCTTCTCTTCAGAGATCTGTTCTTCTTCCCGAGTTCAAAATACTACTGAAAAATACATTGACATTGCTGGGAACAGAGTATATACTACGAACCAGCAAAGTCAAACAAAATCAAGTTCATTACTATTCAGTAACTGACTGACATGACAATCTTTCTTATCTCAATAGTAGATTTACTGTTAGACAATGTGCTTGAAAAGTTAAGTCTGTTTTCACATATGAAAGAAATGTGATTCAAATGCTTTTCTCCATTGCTACTTTCCATCAGGTGTTATTTCTCAAGCTTGCTTCTATCAATCATTCCTTTATTGTTAGTCTCTCCTCCCATTTTCAGTCAGCTCTTTCATTCCTATTTGACTACTTCTCTATGATTTGCAATACATTTCGGTACCTTACTCCCAGCAGCTCCCCTACCTCTTTCCCGCTTGCTTTGTGACCCAACAGGTTCCGTGCAAAAATCCAATTCTCTCGCCTTTTCTAACCTGGCATTCCATAACATTCCCATTTTGTTACACTGGAGTGAACACCTTACCTGCTTCTTGCTCACAGGACAAGCATGCACGCTGAAGTCAGTAACAAACATTTTCACAATTATATCAACACATGTATGTGTAATATGCTACAACACAGTTTAGAAAAATAGCTAATACTAGCATGAAATCTTTATTTATTTATTTAAAGTTGAATAAATACAATTAGAAAAAAAATATATCCTACAAAATCTGTTTATGATAACCTATCATCCTTGTTTAAGGAAGAGGGCAGCACCAGTCTGTATCCACTGGCTGTGGTTGCTTTTGCAGGGCACACTGATGTGCGTGACCACCTTCACTCTCTCGGAGCTGCTATACAGAGGCAGCCAGATGCTCTCCTCGGATGCAGCTTGGTCAGCAATAGAATTCTGAGTGAGCATAAAGCACAGAAGACAACTAACAACAATCCCACCTCAAAACAAAAGCAGGAATAAAGCACAAATTTCCTCCGAGGTTTACACAAACATTTGTCGCCTGCCATATAAATGAACTGAAATCCTGAACAAATTAACAAAAGGGAGATTATGTTGCATTCTATTTTAAACTTTATTAAAATTAATTAACAAAAATACAAATTAAAATGCAATTGGACACTATAATTACTTAGTTGCACACCACATGTCACTCTACACTGCAAAATTGTAATTTTCTTTGTCAGATATTTAAAAATAAGAAAATGATGAATCGACTTGTCAAAATCCTCAATGCAAAGAGAACAAACCTAGAAAAATACCTGGCTAGCTTTCTTGATGTGTGTGTGTGTGTGTGTGTGTGTGTGTGTGTGTGGGGGGGGGGTCTATGTTAATATCTAATTTAATCAGTGTGGTCCCTGTATTATATTTTGGACCTCATACCTGAGGAACCCAGGCCATGTAGCAAATCGGCACTGCTGACACACTGGGAGAGTCATGCTGGTTTTCACAAAGATGGACACCATCGAAACTACACCCTTCCAGCTGGAGACCTCCTACCTACAAGAATAAATAAATAAATTAATTAATAAATACCTGGGGGATCAGTGGTAAGATGTAAAGGAAGAAGGTAAGGTGCGAAGGAAGAAATCTACATACTAGAGTGGAAACTCGGTCTAGGATGAATAATTAAAGCCTTAATTTTTTTTAGACCCAAAATCTTACAGTATTGGCCAGCAGATTACTTCCTGGCTCATGGAGAATGATGTATAATGTCATTAACAAAACGGTGATACAATTTTTCATTTTGGGCACTTGTTCTATAGATCAGCGGTCTCCAACCCCCAGTCCGAGGACCGGTACCGGTCCGTGGATCAACTGGTACTGGGCCGCGTGGGCTGCACCCGAAATAATGTTTTGGAGATGATTTAGTTTAATGCTACATGCACACCGAACGCGAATGAGGCGAAAAAGCGGAGAGTTTTGTATTGTAGTCGATGGAGTTCGCGCGACTGGGCGACATTGAGTGCCCCCCCCCCGGATGACCGAGCTTCTCACCCTATCCCGGACATCCTGTGGAGGAAACAAATTTCGGCCGCTTGTATCCGGGATCTCCTTCTTTCAGTCACAACCCACAGCTAGAGACCATAGGTTAGGGCAGGAACATAGATCGAGCAGTAAATAGAGAGCTGAGCCGAAAGGCAGATCGGCCGACAGATCGCTACAGCATGGTCGGCAGTACAGCGAACGCTGCACCGACCCGCCTGTCGATCTCCCATTCCATCTTACACTCACTCGTGAAAAAGACCCAGAGATTCAACGTGGAGCGGGACCTCATCCCTGGGACGGAGAGCGTATTCCACCCTTTTCCAACTGAGGACCATGGTCTCGGATTTGGAGACGCTCAGCCAAGCCGCTTGACAATCGGCTGCAAACTGGTCCAGTGAGAATTGGAGGTCACGGACAGAAGAAGCCAACAGCACCACATCATCCGCAAAGAGCAGAGATGCAACGCTGAGACCCCCATACCGGACCATCTTTACGCTTCGGCTGTGCCTAGAAATTCTGTTCATAAATGTAATGAACAGAACCGGTCACAAAGGGCAGCCTTGGCGGAGTCCAACCCCCACCGGAAACCGATTTGACATACTGCCAGCAATGTGAGCTTTGACTTCCTGACGGACCGTCCTCTCCAGCACTCCTGAACAAACCTTACCGTTTAAAACTTTCAATTCCAATTAAAATTAAATTTAAATCACAATATTCAAAATGCCCCCACTTGTCCTAAGTTGCTACAAGACATAAATGATGTACATCCGACCTTTAATTGAAGTGTAAACTAAAACCATATTACAGTTTTACTGCTTCCTCCTTGTTATGCAAGAAGTCAAATAATAAGAATGTTCATTTATTTTGAGATTTTAGACTATATACAGGTCTAACATAATATTCTATATTCTATAATATTCTTTATTATCTATAGAATATTTTAATGCCCCTGCCTTTTATAGACCTGCAGGAAAATGTTTCATGAAATTATGTTTTGTCATGCTGCAAACTAATTCAAAATAACACCTCTGACGTCACACTTTTTCACTTGCAGAAAAGACTGTAGAAGAGGATTCAAAGAAAGGAAACAGAAAGAAGGCCATGATTACATTCAGGCCTTTTCAAATTCAACACATCTATATCAATGCCAAATAGCGAGATAACAAGGATAGAAACGGTCTCTGTAAAAAAGATAGAATAAGGATGCATAGGCAAGCTGATATGATTTCCAATTTGGGAAGAAAAATGTCTCAACCACAGGAACCTGTATGACATGCTCACAGTTCATGTTTGTGAGTGCATTGCCTCCCGTGACTCAAGACATTTTTCCATTGCAGCTCAGACAATAAAAGGAACTCTGGCGTTGAGCCAGACATACAAAGACAACTACTAAATCACCATAATCCGGGCAGGAGAAAAAAAGGGCGAGAGAGACATATCCAGACAAAGCTACAGAACACTGTGTGTGTAAGTGTGTGTGCTAGCGGGCGCTCTTGTGCACATATGTCACTAAAAGAGCACATCACTTCACAACAATTATTCCCTCAGTATCTTCTGCTGTCACATTTTGGAGTGTTTTCCTTCCCTGCATGAAGCCACAGCTTCTTGTTAGGATCCCACATTCCTGCCATCTCCTGCTCTACACTTAAAACTAGGCAAGTCATACAAGATGCCTGAAGCACCGAGCTAATAGACTTTTTCAACAATGATATAACTCGGTGGAATGGCTCATGTTATTTGAGGTAACAGGGTGCCATTTTGTCACTTGACAAAGGAGTTATATTGCATCGAGCCACCATTGACACTGAAATATCAGAAAAAATTTATTTGCTTGTCAACTGGCATGAATCAAGATCGCTAAAACGGGAAAAGTGACATACTGTATAGTACATCAGAATATAGGCTACAATAAATGACTGCTATTAGTTAAGTTCTGGTGCAAATTTAAATCCTCTCATAACATTAGTTTCTATATTGGGTTATGTGATGGGTGTACGACTGTAAGTGATTTGTGAGTCTCACTGTGTGAGTGTGTGCCTGTCACAACGTTCACTCTACCTTAATTTGAAGTTTAACTCCAACAACAGGACTCCTCCATGACGATGCAAACACCAAACTATCCATAGAACATTGTAAAGACCTGAAATCCACAAAAAAAATAAAATAAATATATATACATATACATGTTACTTTGTAAGACAAAACAAAGTGAACCAAATCCTACCTGGCAGTCTCCTGCCTCAGAGCATTGAGGAAGGTATCTGGGTGAAAGAGCTCAGACAGATCCAAGGTGTCAGAGAGGAGAGCTTGTTTGCTGGCCCTTTCCACCCAACTCTGTCAAAATGGAAACAAAGACTAAACAACATGCAGATAAGCAAGAAACACTAATGATAAAGTACATTCCAGTATGAAGGCTGAAAGTTACTCATGTTCTTTAATATTATTAATTTTATATTCTGACCATTTCTTGTGTCTAGCCACCATTTGTCATTCATTTGATTAATTTCATTTTCAAAAAAATATCTATCTGGGCTACCATTTTCTCTTGTTACACAAAATTTTCGCAATTTCATATTTTTCACCCCCCCCCCCCCCCCAAAAAAAAAATAATTCACCTAGGGATTATTTTTTAACGTGTCCAAAATTTCTATTTCCAAATTTTTGAATCGATTCAAGCTTTCCATCTTTAAACTGTTTAGCTTGACCTCCACAATTTGCTGGGAATTAGGACCATGCTGGCACTCATAATAAAAATTTACATATAATTGACAGTAATTGTTTTTAAGGTTAATATCTATGATTGTATCTATTTGGCCAGCCCATTTGAAAATATATTTACCTCTACATGGCCTCTGTGCTGATTTGAATTTGACACCCGTTTCAATGCTGATCATTGGTTTGTATAAACAAAAATAAATACAGTAAATTATACGCACACATCTTGACAGATTAATAGTTAATTAATATATATAGTTAATAGTTTATATATATATATATATATATATATATATATATATATATATATATATATATATATATATATATATATATATATATATATAAAAAGAAAAGAACTGAAATTCACCAAAATGTGACTTATGAGGTATCATCAACAATATGCTTGATGGATGGTCAACAAGGCTAATGAGACAATACCGTTATTTTACCTGTAACGCAAGCGCACGCATTACTATGGCACCCAGGTACTGCATTGGCTCTTCAGGTCCCTCCCACATATTTTGCCATGTCAAAGGACACTAAGAAAGAGAGCAAAAACAAACAATTTGATGAAACAATTTTTTTAAGAGTCTTAGTATGACAATGTCGTCCTCAAAAATGAGACAGTCAGAAAGATACTGAACATGCTTGCGCTGATGCGTGGCCAAATGAGTTCACATCCCTCACTCACTTTTGCTGTCAATGCAGAAAACTGCATGGCGCAGCATGAAATCAAAACCATTGAGCTGCATTAAAGCCAGCCTTTTGGGGAAAGAAGGCCAGGTCTGCCTAAAAAGTTGCTTGGATTAGTCCCCTGACTGTGTTTTACATAAAAAGTGAAACACTTTCAAAAAGTTATTTCATTGTGGCATCTGCACTTTCAAGGATGATGGGAGGAGTAGCAAAATGGATAAAGAAGGACTGGACAGGTGGATGTGAATACAAAGGCACCAATAGGGAAGCTAACCTTTACTGGGGTTTTAGAGAAAGTATTATCATTTTATCTCAGTCAGAGTTAGCCTCCTTTATGCATTCCCTTATTAAATAAGGAAATAATAAGGCTTATTAAAACGAAACAAAAACAAAAATGATTTTGCTCACAACCTCTCTTCACCTTCACAGTGTAGTGATGATGAAATATCAAGGCGCTGCCCCCAAACAAATAAGTATATAAGTTTACAAAATGTCATGGTGAGATGAATAATTATTATGTAATAGTGTTAATTCCAATTCCTGACTGTTTAGTTATCAACTAGATGTGTCAAGGTTGTCTGTAGCATAGGTGCCAAACTCCAGTCCTCTGGGCCAGTATCCTGCATGTTTTGCTGTTTTCTCTCCCCAACACACCTGGTTCAAATGATTATCTTATTAACAAGCTGTGCAGACGCTTGAAAATGACCCTAATCATTTGAAACAAGTGTGTTTGAGAAAGAGGATTTGAAAACATGCAAGATCCCGGCCCTCAGAGACTGGAGATTGACACCTGTGCTCTATAATGTGTAGGAGCAGTCATTCCTTCTAAGACAATCTAAACCAACCTGCATGTCGTCATGAGGCACTGAATAATGGGTAACTGACTGGGTTAGAAAAATAATCACCAGTGTTTTAAAGAAATAATTTGAATGCAAAATCCTGGCAATTGGGACTTAGTTGTCTCTTGTCTCATCACACTTAGATTTAGTCAATACTGTTTGATGTAAAGCACCAAATGTGTTTGAAAACTCCTAAAGCATTTTTTTTTTATTCAACACAATCCAACAGCAGAACTTTTTTTTTCTTTTACTTGGGCTGTGACAATGCATCTGTAAAAATACCACACTTAGAATAAAAATGATATGTGCAGGAGTCAGAGTAGGCAATAATGGGTTTTAGACCTATCTAAAGCCAGCGTTCATTGTTTATCCAGTTTTAGATCACATGAAAGCTGAAAACTATCACAGCTGTTTGGACAAAATTCAATGTATAGCCTGAACTGATGACCAGTCAAAAAAGTCAAAGTTCAAAAATAAAGCAAAGCTTGGTAGAGATTTCACCCATTAACTTGTTCCACTTACCTCTTGATTGAGCAAAGCAGCTGCCAGTTTTTGGACCTTAGGAGTTAGAAGCTCAGTCCCTCTAATCACCTTGCTCAAGGCAGCAAGTGATTGGTGGATGTTCTGCAACAATAATTACACCCACCAAATCTTTGAATGTAATTAAATTGATGTCAGTTTGTTGATGAATGACCAGTTCCTGTCATTGTAATTGTTTTTCATACTGTATGTACTGCATGGTGATATATTATTTGTATTTGGAATGGAGCACATACTGCATGTATGTCAGAATTGCAAGATATACCTGAACCAAGCGAATTGCATTAAACTGTTCCAGAGCAATGAATGACAGTACTGGGGACCCATGTTGATCCGTAGGAGGTGTGACCTTTTGTTGGATCAATGCAGAACCCTGGAACGTAGATGATAGCTAATTATTTTGCATTGAATCATAATGGGAAAAGTAAAAGGAGAAACAGTAGTAACTAAGCAGTAGCTAAGCATGGGCAATATTCAACAACACAAAGACTTGCTCTTGCCAATCATGTTCCATATTGCTTCATTTTCAGGGTCAAAGAAAAGCTGGAGCCTATCATAGCTGAATTAAGGTTAAAGGCAGGTCAGGTCCTTGTACTAATCACCTGTCAATCACAGGACAATTATGAATGGCCCATTGAGTGAGAATTGATCCCATGTCATTTGCATTGGAGGTCAGCTACTATTATGAGCTGCTGCATAATGTTCATACATTTTAGAGACAGAGTAGAAACTCAGCGATGTTATTTCAGGACACCACAGTTTTTATATATTGTATATAAAAAAGCCAAATAAACAGAAAAATAAACTAGACTTTAGCACCTTTGTATCTCAAAATAGGGACTGTTTTCTCGTCGTCAGAGCATTGTGGGTTGTTGACTAATTCAAAATTGTAATAACAACATAGTGCAAGTGCTGCACTATGTAACTAAGAATGGCAAAAATTTCATCTGCTGCAATAAAACAATTTATGTAACATATGCTCAGGTTATGTTATCGAAAAGAAAATGCAGAATTGAAAACAGTGTATGTTTTTCAGTAGTTTTTCTGAGCCTCTCTAGAATGAATCCATCCATCCATCCATCCTCCCTCCCTCCCCCCCCCCCCCCCCCGCCCCCCCCCCCCCTCCTCATGTAGAGGGTCGAGCCGAGAGTCAAACCCACAAAGTCCCAACTGTAAGGCAGAAGTGTCATCAGACTTTCCACCATATTTTATGTCTTCTCAAGTATAGCTTTGGGGAGCACATTCCTAATTAGATCTTTGTCAAATACCTGAACCCCCATATTATTCACATGCATCGGAAACATGTTCAATCTTTTGGATTTCCAAAAAAAATTAAGGCTGAAATTGAATTCCACAGCACTTTGTATGTTTCAGGAAAATGAGCAAATAGTGAAGAAATGAACCTTGTTGAGTTTCTTCCACAAGTTGAGGATAGGTGAAAGACCATTAGACCAGAGTTCCCTGTCAAACTTTGAGCCCGTTGCGACTGAGCGGCTCATGACACGAAGTTGGGAAATCACCTGTGAACCAATGACAAACAATACATTAAATATTGCTACATACATACATTTTGCTGTTGTTTACAAAGCTCCTCATACTGTATATGTGTGATTATGAGACACATAAAGGGACATCATCACTACTCCGAGCGGGTGGGTGCTATTGATACCTTCTTTAAAAGACATTTTAAGCTTAAACATTTTTTACAGATAAATCAATTTAGAATTTAAAAATACACTATATGTATGCATATACATGTACTGTACATACACATGTGGCTGAGTCTCCATTTTTTGAACAACCCAGGTTAAACTTAGACCCTCGTAAACATACAGAGATGCTAGTTTCTGTTAAGATATATTGCTTAAATCAAGAAAATCAGTCAAGAAACGGTGGATTTGGCTTGGTTAAGATACGTTTCTAGGAAATACTGGTAAATCAAAAGACATATAGAATTTCCAGGTTTAAAGTCAGAAAATGTCCAAACTCCAAATATAGCTCCTTAGACATCCTTCGAAAGCCCATAAAAACTGTTTAGCTTCAGGCCTAGAGGATTATGGTTTCACATACTGTAGAATCAAGACATGTGTTAAAGTGAAAGTGCATGTGAGGAAGACAAGTGTTAGTGATGAATGGCTTCCATTAGGTCCGGGTAAACTCTTAAACCACCTGCTTTATCTTCTTTTTTGGATGATTAAGTGTGTGTCTGTGTGTTATACTGAATGTGTATGCATGTGTATGCAGTGCATCATTCATCTGTAACCAAAACTGCTGAATTTCCTTTTCTACCCTGTAGAGTAAAAAGACTTTACCTAATAAAGCAATCACTAAAATCCCCCTCAAAAGTCTAGTTACCTTATTGGCTAACTAGCCTCAGAAACCATCATCAAATTTGTATGTTATGTCAAAGAGATCCAAACCCAATAGAACAGTCCTTAACATTCTTGACAATGCTACGTTCCTGTTGCCCACGGCAGTTCAGTTTCACAGATAAAACTGGACAAAAGGCAGTCTTGGAGCATGTTTGCGGCCCATTAAAGACAAACGGAGTTCAGCTACCTTATCATCTATATACTACGGCTAAATAAATGGTTTCAAATTAGTTTTCTGTCAACAACTAATTCACTAAAATATCAGTTTGTTATTCACATTCACGCTTAGGTGAAACAGGCAACACTCATTCAATCACTTACTCGAAACATGGCTGGTTCATAAGTGTAAATGTAGCACAGCCAATTTTATGTTTCTGTCATTGTATTTTTCAACTAAAAGACTAGCCTTTGATCCACATGATAGGTGAACATTCCATTTGTCAAAGTTGCATTACAGTGACTGTGGAGACATTTTTTTTCATATCAATCACGGTTACAGATCTAAACCTACACAGTGACAACCAAAGTTGACTGATGCAGACACGAGACACATTTTGAATGACTGAATTACTCCTGTGCAAGTTTTGTGCCTGTGCACGGGGGCTTTCATCTCGCAGTATGATACATATAAAAAATGGGGCTGCTTGACTGGATTGTGTTGACACTGCTGAATGTTTTGTAGTTGTTTTGCTGTATTACTTCACTGCATCACCCTGAGAGGGGTCTCATATGTGTTTGAGGCTAAAGCGTGTGTCTTGAATCTTAGTATAAGTCTGTGTTGTATGTAAAATAGCTGTACTGTGACAAGACTCATGAGCACCTGAGAAGGCAGCAATGCCTAGCAGGATGTTATATTCCTGTAAATTCATGTTCTATTAAATAACCAAATAAATCAAATAAAAATGACAATTCTTCCTATCACCTCTGAAATTGTGAAAAAAAAATGCCCAGAGAAATAAACATGGTGACAAACTAGTGACTCTAAACAGCTTGTTGGATGCCATCAGTCTTACCTAAGTGTCATGGTGACACAACCCAGGATCCCATGTATTACCGTTAACCTGATGCTTTTATAAAGCTATCTGAGTACAATTTTTGAAGCAAAAACACTTGAGACCTAGTTCTCTTTTTGACGACTGTGTCATATGAGAATATATGAGTAGAGCTGGAACAAAGCGGTCAAGGGAGAATGTGAAAAAAATCTACCCAACTGAGTGTTTATTCCTTAACATAGCAACATGTCTTCAAAACTTGTTGACAAACTTATAACATTTTTTTTTGTGCTTTTTTGATCGCTGCACAAATGAACTACCCAATACTGCCATTGCTTTCTCACAGCAAATTCAGTCAATTAAGGTGTATCTGTTGGACATTTTGCCATTAGAATAAAAACATAAAAGCTGTGAATGTACTATATTATCAGGCAATTGGATAGCTAACATTGTAATTCTACCTTTAAAACCTCAAGGTCAAATTTGATTATTTTCCAGTGTTACAGACAGCATATGAGATGAAATGCTATTGTTTCATACAGTGAAAATGGGCAAATGAGTGTGCATAAGTGATCCTTTTGTTTACTGTGCAGTACATGAGATGCTGATTTAGCAATCAGGCCTGAATATGTGTGGCCATGTGGGTATTTGTAATGCACCTGGGAGCTGATCATTCTCTGGGAGGTTCTTTCTATGTTAGCGGGCAGACCAAAGAATGCAGGCTTGTCATCCTCTGGCAAATTCTCCACAACCCCACGATAGTCCTGAGAGCACAAGCATACACTTGTGTGTACAAGCTTATAACAATAAAGGTACATATAGTGGTACACACAATACCAGAATACAACATTTTCACACTAACAAGGAACACAAGAATCAGTTTGGTTATTTGGGAGAATATACAACTAAATTAGAATTATCTTTAATTTTGTAATTCCATACGTATGTTTGAAGAATAATGTAAAAGGCATGCATAGCACAAACTGGGGAGGTAACAATGTAAAAATCTATCATTTTTAAGCAAGCAAGAAAGCTGTGAATTTGTATGTTATGTGGGAGAGTGCAGAGTTAAAATGTGAGTATACTTGATTACAAGTGTTTATGACTTGACAAAAGGTCCACTAACAATATGGAGAAACATACACAGCACAAGCTTAGCTACCACTGAAATACTTGTTACTTCCTTTGTGAATTTTAATTCACAGCACAGATTTCCATATTGACGTTCATTTCATGCCATATGTCTACCCAGCTTTTAAGTGGCTAAAACAAAATCCACTTTCAAAAGCACCAAAAAGTATGAGTCAGTGATGTGCTTTGGGGGCCTCGAGCAGCAATCTGTACTTTTTTCTTTAAATACACCTTATATTGCCAATGCAACAAATTTAATTTAGGATACAAATAAAATACGTTGTAGCATTTGCTTCCAGGAGTAAAGCTCGAAGTGTGCTTATTTATAATTCTCTTTAGCAAGATTTAATTTTGGACTGCTGAAAAGGGGTGTTACATAAGAGGACAACCATCTTAGCAACTTTAAATTCAAATGTGTGCTTGCAAATTATTTGTTGTGAAATCCTCTCAACCTACCAGGATGGAGCAAGTATTTGGAAGGTTAATCTGAGATGGAAGAAAGCGTGCTCCTTTGCTCTTTACTTGTCCACCTGAGAGGGAGGAGAAGAGTCGTGCAGAGAAGAACTGCTCCAGGTAAGAGCGCAAGATGCGGAGGTCAGATGGGTTGTCGATGCGTCCGCCATAGATGGCATTCTCCAACAGACCATGGACAAACTCCCACTGAAAAGGTTTTCCACCTGAAAAATATCAGAGCACCAACAAAATCCTCTGAAGCTCACACAGAATGTAATAATAAAAACATTTACCACACTGTAGCTACAGTATATGTAGGAACTCGCAGGATGCTTATTTAGTCAAAGCAGAGGTTAAAGCCATGTACCTTCAAAAAGCCTGTCGATTATTTCAAAGCCAGCACGCAGATCCGATAAGGAAAACTCATAGAACTTAGTCCATCCCTAAGAAAGAAGAGGTTAAATATTACATAGTGTATGCCAATACTATTTGTCGACTATTTACAGACGAAGACAAAGTTCTTATTTTGAAATCAAATAATAATGTATTGGTAACTATCAATGAATACTTTGGCTTTCTCCCACATTAAAAAAGAAAAAAACCCCACAAAAAATAAAAACTAAAAATGCAATGTTGATCAAAGACCCTAAATTGACCCTGAGAGTGAGCATGAGGGTGAATATTAGTTTGTCTACATGTGCACTGATCTGTGACTGACTGGCATGTCCACAGTGTATTTTCTCATTCCAATTCAGCTTAGATAAAATCCAGCTGACCCATGACCCCAAAACTGAAGGAAGATGGTCTATTCATTGCATTCCCTTACAAGTAAACTTTACTTAACATCAGCAGTGAGCCATAATTTTTTTCCCCACACATTCACATGAGTGACTCAGCTCATAGAAGGTCAAGTCAATACCACTGAATAATAAAGCAAGGGTAAATAGTCTTGCATACCATGGAAATACACATATACACTTACACACATGCACATGTGCATACAAACATGCACATATGCAATATTCAAAAATTAGGGAACGTTGTTATGCGCTAAAAGGCGCTGGCCTTTTTATAAAATCAAAGACAAGAACAAACAGGAAATGTGTGTTTTTGGTGAAAGGTTTTCAATTATGGAATGATTACTGTATGAGAATGATCTGCTATGTTTAAAGATAGAATGCTACAGATAGACAATTGGGAACCTGAAAAAATGTAAAAAATCTTTAATGCTCCATTCCTTCATTTTTCATTTCCATCAATGCCGGATATTTTTATTTGGGCTATATACTATATGTATAATTCACCTGTAAATTTACTGGATAACAGGATGTTGTTATTATTTTCTTTTAGTTCGAACTAGCTAAGTTGTGAACTTACAACTCCTTTGAACATATAAATGTACTTATTACGTATCCTTGTAATTAATATGTGTTTCTTCTGGTTTTGTGTATGTTGTTGAAATTTTACATTAATACGTTCAATTAATCAATCAATCAATCAACCAATAAATCAATATTTGATTCAAAATTAAAAATAGATTTCTGTAGTGTTAAAACATAGCAGGGTGTTTTGTATGTTTGTGTTCTGTATGAGGTCTCCCAAATGAGATGGTTGGTTGTAGGTTGTAATCTTGCATGTACGTTATTGTAGTGCAATACATTACAGGTTTCATTGTGTGGGTACGTGTGTGTGTGTGTCCTTGTGTGTGTGCGTGAGTGTGTATGTGCGTGCACGTCTGACCTGAGGTATGTAGTTACGTCTTTCTTGGCAGACGGCGTGGAACCAGGCTAGACAGAAAAGGGACTGGGCCCGGGCCAATATCCCACCTAAACAAAACCAAATCACTTCAGCATTAATTTCATACTAATAACCTACCTATTAATTGAATTCAATATAAATATCAAATACCCTAGCAGATTGGAACAATAAAATATCATCTCAAGAGAGCCGACCTTTGCTGATCTGTTCTGGCGTCCAGGATTCATAGGTCCTCAACAAGTTTCTCTTCAACCCAGGAGGATCCTAGATAAGGGTATCAGGAAGATTTTAAGACCAAACAGTGACATTGTGAGAACATGTATACTGAAATCCAGGCAAAATTGCCCTTCTTTAATATCTGTTTGCTTCTATATGAATATGAACGTGATGCTTATTTTGATTCTATAGTGCAGCCTTTGTAAAATAACTGACACCAAATTCACAGTTTATGATTAGATAGATAAAAACCTTAAGTACAAATACGGTTAGGTAAAAAAAATGAAACTGACTATGTACAAAATGCGTTGCAATAAACAAAGACAATGCAATTTTTTTAGCATTACGGTCATTCGTCGGTCTGTTGGCAAAAAGGCCGTCTGTAGGTAACGGACAGTCCGTCAGTGCTGATGAAGTGCCCACCTTTGCTTTTAACGTCTTTACTGCCGAGTTCTAAACAAAACTTAAAAACCTGAAAAAAAATCCCCACCAAGCACAAAATAAGCTAATCACCTAAAACCTCATGATACACAATTGCGTGTTTTGCCAAACCACTGAAAGAATAAATTCACATAAAAACACTTGCACTTCTGAGTTGATGAAGTGTTTAAAATGTGTTTCCTTTCGTCAATCTGTCAGCTAAGAGAAATATGGAGAGACAGCAACAAAGGGACTGTAACTGTATATGCTGCATGCATCGTTGCTGAAGTAGCTTTCCCTTTGAGCGGTGTTCTCATCAGAAACACACCATGTAATATTGAAAGCCTCACTAACACATACTTTGCATGCCTCTGCATCTCTGGCCCAAAATTATAACTATATAACTCTTTTATTTAAGGCACGAACTTTGTTTCACTATCATATAACATTACAACCCCTTAGTTGCACCAGGAATCAAGCAGACACATAGATAGTCATATTCAACAGCTAAGTGAACCCAGAAATAATATCATACAGGCAGTATTAAACATTGCAAATAATGTATTAATGCATACCTTATTCAATGCATACCTCATAAGTGATCTTGAGGCTGGATTGTAGCAGTATGGGGGGAAATCTGGGATGAACCTCTGATGTCAACCACAGGCGAAAGCCTTCTTTGGGACGAAGCACATTTAGTTCCTATGAAATAAGGGTGGTACACATTTACAACTATAGTGTGAAAGCTGCCAACTGAGCTTCAAGCCCTTTTTTGTATTTTTGTTTTTGAATGTCACATTCCCATCTACAACGCCATGGACAAGTAAATAGCACATCTGATTTTAGCATATCACAGAGAAACAGATACAAGGACCAATAATTAGTCAAGTGGTAAGATGGGCTTTACTTTTTGTCTTTGCCCCTGACTAGTGCTTATTGGAGGCCCTGTTCATCTTTGTCCATTTTTGTCCTTTCACAACCACCATTTTCTTCATTCATCATTCTTTCACCTTAACTTCCTTTCTCACACTGCCCCCGTCATTTCCTCGTCAAGGCAGTTTTTTCATTTCAAGCTTGACTGCAGAGACCTCATCAGTTGATGGGTAAGAGTGAAACAAAGAAAGAGAGCGATGAAGAGGAACAGAAGTGAGGTTTAGGGTTCACAGGCTATGTGTAACTGTTAGAAAATAGCTTTAGATGATATCCAGGATGTAAAACTCAAGTGAGGGATATACAAGGAAAAAAACACAACAAAACATTCTGTATTGTGCACACTACTGCTGAGCTGAGCATGCACACACACACACACACACACACACACACACACACACACACACACACACCTACATGCACACACACGTATGCACATGTTTCTGCCCCAACAGCTGTGCCTCCCAGTGAGTGTTGACCTGCCACACACATTATGAAACATAACCCCAGGAAAGGTACAATGGAATAAAAAACAAAAGACAAACCTACATACAAAAAGGAACATCAAAATAGCGGTAAATAAATGTGGCATACGAACTGGTGACACAGAGGTTTACAAGGAGCTTATGCAATTACACAGCAAGCATGGAACACAAACACAGTGAAAAAAACATTCTGGAAGAAAGAATTTTATATAATTACAAATGACAGGTGATTTCAATGTGTAGCTTTTGATGTTGTAAAAGCTGTGGCCCATTTAAATAGATTAATTCAAATGAAAATGTGCTACAAATATGACAATGGGAGTCTGTTTCCAACAATGTCAGATGGTTTTGTGTATCATTGGGATGCAGCCCTACTGATATGAGTTTCATGATATTTTAGTTATGGGGCATGGATTGTTACTATATTTAAGACTTACAATGTGACAAAAAAAGTTTTGAATTTAGGCTAGTGATTGTTAACCTGAATATGTGCAGATTTACATTCTGCAACACTATAAAAATATACTGTGTGTGTGTGTGTGTGTGTGTGTGTGTGTGTATATATATATATATATATATATATATATTTTTTTTTTTTTTAATCTCACAAACGGTTTACGTTTCAGTCTAAAACAAATGTCTGCTCAGTAACGTATTGTATGTGTTTTGGATTTGTGTTTTGTTACATCGTTTAAATTTTTACAAGCTGTACAATTTGTAGTATGATTCTGAATAGATTCTGAAAAGATCACAAAAGTCAGTCTGTACCAGGCTATGTAAGACAAATAATGGCAAAGAAATTTGTTCAGAAAAACTACACTATAAGAAAAACTGTTTCTGGTTAAAACCATTTCATACAACTGAAAGGACTTTTATGTAAATCAAATCTATTTTTTTTACGTTAAAAAAAAAAAAAAGGACCCAAAAATCAACAAGTGAATATACTATAAAAAATACATATCACAGAAGAATAAAGACCAACAAGACAATATGCTTACTTTTTCTAGGAGAGGTAGCCATGCTGTGACAAGATGAAGGTTTTTCAAGCAAAGCCACTCTCCGTTTCGGGAACATTCTCTGAGCGCGGCCATGGCCACGTCAGCCTGCCCCTGACCCATCGAGATCTGGGCAGACAGAGAGTCACACTCAAGCAGGGCACCAAACAAAGGAAATGGGATAGAAAATCCAATTCGGTCTTGGCATTCGAGGTTAGTGGGAACAAAATGTGATTAAACCATTGAATTTTTCTTTTCACTGGATTGAAAGCATGCAATTGTGAAACTAGATTACACTGCATATTTTAATCCAATCAACTATCTAGATTGCTGTATTGAGTTGAGGTCAGAAAAATTAACACATTAGAGTTGCTTGCAATTACAGCTTTGTCAAAAACAAAACAACCAATTTCTTTGGTAGGTGCAACCAAAAATTAAAACTTTGACAGTAAGTACGCAATCTGTTTGCATTTATACCATCGGAATTTTACTTTCAGTCTACCTCACGATACTGGTCCCGACCCACAGTGTCTGTGGCAAGTTCTACAAGTTCTTGGGAGGGGTCGGCCCCTGGCGAAGTGATGATCAGCACTGGTTCCCACTCCAGTGTCTCAGCATAAAGACGGCGCAGGTTCAGAGGAGGTGGGGAGAGTTCCTTCATCCCTGGAGACACCATGAGAAATGACAAAAAAAAAAGAAAATATACAAGTGTACTGCTGTGAGGTGAGACATTAAAAAAAACACAACACATCGAGGCAGCTGTTATGCAAATAAAAATAGGGGACAGTGCCAGAAGAATGTGAGCTGGTGATTCAGTGAAAGTTCACTACCAAGAATGCAGTATAAAGCTGGACGGGAAGAGCAGGTGATGCACATGGAGACAAGTTGAAGGGGTGAGAGGCAAGAGCTGGGCTGAAACAACGATGGAAAGTGTGTGTGTGTGTGTGGGGGGGGGTTATTATATTTATTATACATACTAAGAGAAATATAGCAAGTAGAGGGCAAATCTTGTACAAACTGCATAATACCTTTGTCAGTGTGTCTTCATGCAGTATATGTGTGTGTGCGTGTGTGTGTGTGTATGTATATATATATATATATATATATATATATATATATATATATATATATATATATATATATATATATATATATATATATATATGCTCTAATCCTGCTGTAATTCACTGAAAAATCAGATATTAGCTAATAGAGTCACACACACTGCGATATAGCAGTATTTTCAAAATCTCAGCCTAATACTCTCACTACGTGCGCACAGACACACGCACGCACACATGGCCACACGCACACAACGCATACAATCAAACAGTGGCTTAGTAAACGCCAGCGGATACTTTTGGTGGTTGCTGCCAAATGCAATCTGCTCCACCCTTCCAAACACACACAGACACTCAGGTCCTGGTAGAATCACCATGGAAACATAAAGAATAACATTGTCTATACACAAGTGTTGTGGTGTGTGTCTCGAATGGGGGCGTTTACAGAGCATGTGTGTGCACAAACACACATATCATCTCCTATGTTACCGGCAGGTAATCAGGATCCTCGCTGAAAACAAGCATCCGGGCGGTGAATAACAACCTTCACCATTATTTTGGGAACATGCAGTCTGGGCAAAGAGGAACCTAGAATAATGCTCATTGTTCCAGACATAACATAGAGGTTGGGGGAAAAAAAGTGTATGTAGTTACATGATGATCATGCATCACCTTGATACGAGGCATGGTAGATGTTTAGCAATACACATCCATCCCTTTTATATACTGTACTGCTTGTCCTCATTCAGGCTGCAGGTGTGCTGGAGTCAATCCCAGTTGATTTGTGATGAGAGGCGTATTACACCCTTAGACTGGTTGCCAACAAATCGCGCATATAAAGATAAACATTTCACACCAATTTGGAGTTTTCAACTAACCTAACATGCATGGATGTGGAATATGGAAGGAAAGTGGCATACCCGCACAAAACCCACACGTGCACTGGGAAAACACACAAACAAGACAGGAAAGTCAGAGCCTAGATTTCAACCAGCTACCTCATATATATACGAGATAGATTTGCTCACCACTTAAACATAGTGCCACCACATGTTGAAATATATCATGTAATTAAAAATAACTAATAGAATAGTTTTTTTGTTCTGCATATTAAAGCTATCTAGTCACATGAAAATTCAGCCACAGAAATAAGCTGACTCAGCGCATTAAAAAAAAAAAAAAAAAAAAAAAAAAAAAAAACTATTTCTATATGATTTAAGCGAGGCGGCATAACTGTGTGCGAGCAGTGGCCAGCCCTAGACTGAAAGGATTGAGTGAGATTAGTTGTAAGAGGATTACAGACCGTGCTTCATTAGCATACTGATTCAGTGCCAAAGACACAAATACATACTGTTTCTCTACCCTGCTCCTGCTCTGTTATAGTGTATCTATCGTCTCCCTTGGATAATGACTAATACTCTGCAAATACTGATTGCAACTTCAATGATGAACACAACTGCTGTTCAACAAGTTTGAGGCCTCTAACAGGCCGCAACATTATGTAAAATTTAATTTATCATAAATTCCAACCCAAGAATTGTATCAAATATTCAGTCTTCTATAGATACCTAACTATCAATGTTACACTGTTTATTCTGCAGTGAATGGAAAAGCTCTTTGGCTCGAGTGTCAGCGTGGATGAGGTGCTCAGGTGAATCTCTACTATATTAATATCCAGTCCGAGCATTAGGCTAACCCTAACAAGATAGTTAAGTTCCATCTTAATGTTGCATCTGTCAGAGATATACAGTACTCCAAGCCTTTAGGTAACAACTGTAAAACTGCCAAATGAGGGCCAACACCAATGGCAATCCCAATTGTGACGACTGACGATTTGTCAGAGATATACAGAACTCCATGCCTTTAGTTACCAACTGTAAAACTGCCAAATGAGGCCCAAAGCCAATGTCAATCCCAATTGTGACGACTGATGATTTGAAAGGCCATCCTGGTCGGAGCATCCCGAACTGATTTCTTTGTTTTTTAAATGGTTGTTGGAAGAGCTAAAAATACATATTTTTTTCTTTTTCTTTAATACCCACAATAGCACGTGTTTTGTTAACGGGTCTGACAGTAAACCAAAACACAATTTTAGTAAGAACAAAATAAAGTGCATCACATTCCCTTAAAATGAATTTAAGTGTCAGATACAGTGGCCTGAAGTGGCCTGAAGTGCAAAGCACACAAATAAACAACTAGCAAGCACAGGAAAAAAAGTGGTTTATAAGAGAAAAAGGAGCACACAAGTGAAGAAGAGCACAGGAAAAATGGAGCGTGCAAGATAAAAAGAACAAGAAGGCAAAACAAAGGAAAGTTTTGCACTTCAGGGCCACCGTAGTGAGAAATTGCTCATGTTGAACAGACTTTCACAAATGACATCAAGCACATTTTCTACAAGCAACGTGAAGAACTAGTTGTCAAACAGAAGTACAAAAACTATAAATCATAAACATAACTAACCAGGTGACAGATTAAGGGACTGAAAACAAACATTATGAATGGAAGCTGGAGTCATCTTCATTTTCTCCAGATTGATTATTGTAAATTTAAAGAAACTCCAGATGTCTATTTAAAGCTAGGTAGTCCTAATACTCTACTTCAGCCTGATTCTGTCCGGCTTTGTCACCTCCTTTCAATATCCAACTTTCTCCTGCGGCAACGGCCAATCTTATTATTAGCAACACATGTACAATATATATTATCAGTGGGGATATTGATATTAGTAGTTAACCTACTCAATTACTTTATTATTTATGCAACTGTTATGGTTGCCCATCCCCACCCCATCATTATTGCTATGACTGTGGAATCAATCCTCATATGATGTAGTTTGTTTTCTGCAATGTCTTCTCATCCCAATTCCCAAGGTGGAATATGCACTTGTGTGGCTTTGCTTGATTTATGGAAATACTGATATGACAAAGCCAAACTCCAGAAAACATGAAATAGTCGGAAATTAAAAACACTTACCCAGTGCCTGTGAGGCAAAAGCTGTCATGGCACTCTGCAGTCGATCTGGTCTGACTGCCTGAACCAATAACAGCTGGAGGGAAGATGAGAGAAGAGTAAACTAATTAGATGATACAAAACAGTTAGGCTGTCATCCTGTTGAAAAGTAAAAGAAACAAGAAAAAAAGACAGAGCGGCTTTACCCACAAATGTGTGAGACCACAATATGGACATCAGCTTTGTTTTATAGAGACAACGGTAGTTATAGCATTGCAGATGATGCAGTCTAGAAATGTCCCCACATTTCCTGCCTTTTGTTCTGCTGAATTTCACAGAAGTTTAGTAAAAGGAAGCCATAGCCTACTGCTATCTGCAGTTTCGATGCAGATTCAAGCCATTCAAGACTCCCTTAAACATCAGAAGCACACTTGCGAACTGATGGGGAGGGAGGTCAGTGAATACACATTGATGCAGTCCTATATTATTTATTAATCTACACACTGAACGCAGTACTATTTAGAGTTGTATACATGGATGCCAAGCCAATTGTCGCAATACCTCCGTTCTTAGATTATTCTTTTTTTTATTGTTCACTTTCTCTTTAGACATGTAGTGTACTTTCACAAATATGGATTATTCTTCATATATATATATATATATATATATATATATATATATATATGTATTTTTTTTTTACCTTACAACGAAGGCATTATTTTTTTTTGTCCCCTCTTCACGCCATTTTTTTCGCCTTACGATACCTCAAACATGGAGGTCAGTGAAAGTGTGTGACTCTGTGAGTCACTCCGCGCTCATTCGTCTATACACGCATTACTGCTTACTCACTACAATGCTGGTCTGCTATTGGTCAGCATCACGCCTCCCTAAGATGTTGGTCTACTATTGGTTGGCTTCACTCGTTCCAAAATGGGGGAACGTTAAAGCTTTGATCTCCTGTGAGTGCTTACAAAAATGTATTTGTAGTACATTTTAGTGCTTAATTCAAACTTGAATTGGTTAGCTATGGGTCCAAAGATTGCTAATTAAAGAGAGAAGTAAGAAAATGATTTATATGGAAATGAAGCTGGAGATAATCAAGAAATACGAAGAAGGCTAAGCTAACCTAGCCTAGGCTAGGCTACCCTCACAATGGAATATGGCCATAAGTCGCTCAAAAGTAAATACATCCTTTATATATGTTTTATCTATGATGTTATTTATTTGTATGCATGTATACTATATATAAGTAGCACTCACTATACTATTTTGATACCAATTTTTAATATGTATATACAGTTTTGATGTTTTTACCTGGGGTTTTGCACGCATTAGCTAATTAACATAGGTTTGGATTGCCCGCCATACGGCAAAATCGCATTATAATCCCAACGTGTGCGTGTGTGTGTGTATATATATATATATATATATATATATATATATATATATATATATATATATATATATATATATATATATATATATATATATATATATATATAATCTGGAACGGCGATGAAACTTGCAGTCATATATATATATATATATATATATATATATATATATATATATATATATATATATATATATATATGACTGCAAGTTTCATCGCCGTTCCAGATTCGAATAGCATTGTAGCAATATAAATCATAGTAAATTATCATACTTGTATGTTTACACATATTTTTCTATTTATTTTATTTATATTGTTTTCGTTTAGACTATTTCCTGTGCAGAACTGGCATCATCAAGGCAGGATTAGCCATGAACATTTGGAAAATGTTAATTACGCTGTTAAAAAAAAAAAAAAAAAAGATTTTTGATTTTGTCAAGGTAACAGTCAGTTAAAATTAACTGAGTTTAGAATAAGAAGATAACAGCGCTGTTTAATTTAAGAATCGGTTGAAACAAAGACATTTTGGCATTTTGAACAAACAGGCTTTGGAAAAAAATCCTTCATTGAAAATAACATCTAGACAGAAAAACATTGTTGTGCTGGCTAGCTGTATACATTTATAAAATATAAAATTGAAACTATCTACTTTACAAAGACATATGATGGTAGAAGAAGGCAATACATAAATATGTGTATAGATCTCTACAGCTAATAGAGATAAATCTTTTAATTAGTGATATGGACTTAAACCAATTAATCTGAGTGAAATCTGACCTGCTGGAAGGGAGTAATTTTCTTGGCAATGGAGGATGGAATTTCTTGTTCACAGTGTGAGCTCCGAGCGAAGGACAGCCAAAGGTCTGAGTCATTCAAACACAGGGACTGATAGAGGGCTGTGAATGTAGTCTGAGAATGAAGAACAGCACATATTAACTAAAGCCAAAGAAAAGTTACAATGTGAGACTGAGAATTCTACAGCATTTGAAAGAGAAGATGACACATTTGGATTTACTGTACCATTCCAGTATACAGTATTTGTAGATATATATATCTTACTGTTTACTGTTGATATTAGCGATACCTCACATTAATAAGTGTGTAAGATAATGTTGTCTATAGTTTGACTGGTTAATCTATTTCAATGTTTACCTTGTAAACTGCCAGTGATTTGTGTCTCTCCTGATCGATCCAAGATGGGAACTCCTGGCATGGGGGAGAAGGACAGACGGAGGAAAAGGTCATTTGAAAAGAAAAGCCTGCAGCGTGTTATACTATACAGAAAACAAATCTACCTCTTGTTTGAATATTTCTCCGACAATTGAGCCAATAAAGACTTCCCATTCCTGTAGCAGAATTATTAATACAGATGACATTTGGTGAATAAGTTATGTTCAAATGTACAGTATAACCAAGATAACTGAAAATAAAACATGCTTCTGAAAATAAACTGCCAACCGTACTCACATTTTCCTGGAATAATTCAGGATATATGCCCTTGGTAAAATAAAGGGCAAACATTAACTGGTCAGCCTGAAAGATAAACGAGAATACAAAACAATGAAATGGACTTAGTATGTCAAATGTATTTCTAAAAAAAAGTTGTGAAGGAATTATTTGAATGTTAATAAAAAGTATTTAAAAAGTGCCCTTGTCATTCCAGGATTAATGCCCACATTGATATAATGACGTTTGAGTATAAATAATGGTGTTGAAAGGAGCCAGGTGTCTAACCAGATATCTTCTAAATGTAAGTACAAGCTACTGAGTGCCATGTTATTCTGACAGGGAAATTACAGTATATGAGTTTATATGAAATATTTTAACAATACGACATTCAGTGAACTGCCGTTTCTTTCAATTTGCTGCAATTTCTTGCTACACTGACATGCAATAGCACACCGTTTTACCATAATATATTTGATATACAGTATCTGGAGCTCACTGTTCAATCTCTTACATCTATGGTTCAGTTGAAAAAAAAAGCGAAATTTGACAATCTTCAAGAGGTCTCTTCAGTCATGAACCTTTGCTGCCTTTTCTACACGCTTCCGCTATTGTTTAGGAAATCTGACCAAATCCTTTGTTTCAGTCTCACAATATAGCAAACAAATAGAAATTCTTTTTACTATTCACTACGTGATCTTCAGAAACATTTTTAAAAAGCGCTGGTCAATATTTGACTGCTACAGTTTGTTAATTGGAAAAACTCACCGGTAATTGCCAATTTTGAGAATTAAATTATTATTTTGAGACTTTGTTTAGTGTAAACTTGTCATAATCTATTAAATTATAGCTTCTCAAAATGAAAACTTTTCAGACTTCTCTAAAAGGAGGCTCATTATGTTTGTGTTAAATCAAAATAAGACCATTGCAATTTGCATTTTTGCTTTGGAAAATATGACATAGAACCTAAACAAGTACCTATATCTTAAAATATGGTTAATTATTTGTTGTCAGTTTTCAATAACATCTAGTTTTTGTATAAATGCATGGTAATTTTTAAAAATGGTAGGTTTTATTAATTATAAAATTAAAAATTATAAAAAAACACATTATTTGGTGATTAAAACAATCATTAGTTGCTGCCAAAATATTAAAACACACTAAAGTGACAATCATCTGCATTTCTGCAGCTGATTACTTAGGTGTCTATTCACATGGGTGTGTGGCAATATTACCTTGAAAAGTGAGCGACAGACATACTCATAAACCATATTCTTCAAACGTGCTTCCAATGCGGTGATCCTAGCTTCAGTATGAGTCGCTGCCTGAAGCATACAGAAAAATTCTACGTGAAAATATGATGACATTCTATTTTTGTATTTGTGTTCAACACATTCGAGGTCAAGAGTAAAATCTGGAAAATGTTGATTTTGGTGCTTATGTAAACATTGTTTAGTTTGCAAAATCTAACAATAATTTTGTGATAAATTGACAAGATAATATCTAGCATAAAATTAATTTATAAAATAAAAATAAAATTAAAATTAATTTAATTTAATCTATCTATATATATATATATATATATATATATATATATGTGTGTGTGTGTGTGTGTGTGTGTGTGTGTGTGGGTGTGTGCATGTGCGTATGTGTGCATGGGTCAATAAACAAACAAGCGCGTGTAAGAAAATTCTTGGCCCTTCACATCACTTTCTTTCAAAACAGAAGGGAAGTGATGTGAAGGGCCAAGTTACCTTTTTGGCCTGGAGAGCCCTTTGGAAGAGGCGTAAAAATGAAGCAAGGCTGAAGCGGTACATGTTGTCAATCTTTGACAGGTCGGAGATGACAAAATACATCTTGCTTGCACTCTCCGCAAGAGGTAAGTAGGCATCTCGTTCCTGAAATCCAAACAAATTGTGTGAATGAAAATATGGAAAGGGAATATATTTTTTAAGAGAGTGATAAAACACATGTTTAATGCAGATAAGATATTGTGGTGCATATAAATGTGAACCAGAAGCATTTGTTATAATCGAGGAAGTGGGAAAGGGCGTAAAGATTAGGGATGGAAAGAAACATTAAACTTAAGAACAAAAAAACAAGACTTGGAATACTTTCTATTGCTTCCTAGAGGTTCACAGAGTGATAAAATTACACAATTTTGGATGAAATTTGAAATGTAAAACAAAATACTTTTAAAATTATGTTTTCATTGAAAGATAATGTTTGCAAAAAACAGCTTTGAAATTATGTATATTAACGTATTAATATTGTTATGAACTCCTCCGCAGCAACAGATGGTATTGAGGGAACATTCACTATACCCAACTATAACATTTGGAGCACATCTACTTTTGAATTTGATCATTTTCAAAGCCAATTTACGATTATTCTGTAAGTACTGGATAACAACTACAGTATATTTTGTATGTGTGGCAATTGTATTATGTACGTTATTAAAGAATCAATTGAAATATACATCCAATATACTGTATCTCTTGTGCTCTGACAGAACACATAAATTTAACTATAACCCATTACACAATTGGCCTCATGGCTGAAAAACAGCATGAGCCCTCAAGACAAGACATTCAACTTGAGAAAGTGTGCAGGTGATGGTAGGATAGAGATTCTTCCCAAGACAACTCACTATTGCTCCACTATTACCACTGTAGCCCAAAGGCCAGGCATAATGAGGAAAGATGAATAGTGTTTAATAATCTGAGAGAAATTGCACACGCAAAAAGGAGCCCAGGGAGCAAACAATTGGCCCCTTTTCTCCGAGATATTTTAGAGCAACACTTGCAACTACAAACGTTCAGCATCCGTAGCTGCCTGAGGATACCTGAAAATCTTTAAGGTCTACTTTTGAGCAAAATTCCAGCTAAGCACTGAGACTAAGGGATGATATGTCAGGTTAAACGAACGGCCTGTCCCTAATGATAAGAATGTTTCCCATGAGACTAATTTTTAACTGTGTGTGAATACCTGGTCCAGAGATGCTTGCAAACGGTGTGATTCCAGTAGTGACTCCTGGATGAGAGCACTGCTTGCTTTGGCCTGGTTCAGACTGTCTATCAGCTCACGGTTCTCTAACATATTTCCCTGCGATGTTGCCAGGGTCTGACATGGGTGGAGGGATGGATAAAGGTGGTGGGGAGACAGGGCGACAAGATCTGTTATAGCAAGTGTTGCTGTCTTGTAACACTCATGTCGGACATTAACAGATTTATCAAACCATTTGGAAAACATATTTTTGAAAACTGACTGAAAATAAAATGCAGTCACAAAAGCATTCAGATAAAACGAATGGGAAAGCAGTGAAGCATGGAAATGTTAAGATGGCCATAATAAATCCCTAGACTGTTTTCTTTTCTTCTGGCCTACCTTTCTATGTGTGTTTCTCTCACACAAAATGTGTCCTTGTTATAAAACCCAGCAATTTTTAATGGAAATGGTTTTGATTGGGGAAAATATTGACGTGAGGCTAATTTTGACAACCACTTCTTCGATGACATGACTGATTGATGTTTTCAATGTGCATAATATTTGTGCATACATACAACATGTTCTTTGCGTATTAAATATGTAATGGTGAGTTTACATCATCAACTGGTTACTGTGTTAGATATTTAATGTCATTAGAATACTTGTAACAGTTGTTTGGCCAGTAAGGAGGTAGTTAAGACATACTTTATTTATATTTTTACTGTGTTCCTACCAGCAACCATTCAACATTTCTTCTGGCTTAGATTTTTTTTTCAAAAACTTTTTTTTCCTTTTTTTTTTTTTCCATTTGTAATTTCTTTTTCTTTGATGGTTGATCTTTTGTGCTGTAGTTGCGAATTTTGCAGTAATTTCCCTCAAGGGATGAATTAAGTATTGTAAGAAGAGAAGATTAACCTTCTCCAAAAATTAAAATACTGTATGTAGTTACCGGTAATTTAATTTCAAAACAATGCTCCACATTGTTTCAATTTTTGTAGCTACTATTTATGCAGCAAAGTAGTTAGAAATAATGGAAATGAGAGTCTTGTCAGATTTCCTGACTGTTTAATTACATAAAGGTGGAGGTGATGCTGAAGTAACAAAAGTTCTATGCAACATGGACAGTAAGCATTGTTTCTTTGTTAATAATGTACCTCTAGGAGTGACTCCTCTAGTTGTGCAAGCTGTATCTTCTTGTCTTCCTCTTGTTGAAGCAGTCTTGTTTTCTCCGTCTCCAATTCTGGTTTCTCATGTTGTATGGTCAAGGCTAGAAGCTACTCACAAACACATATTTGTATTATCATAAAATTGGTCAGCTTCGAAAGTGCTTAGTTTGGCAAAAATAAAGTAGGATTTTCCCGACTGGGGAAAAAAATTATCACCTGTCCTTGAAGCCCTGCCCTTGTGGTGGTAAAGTTGACCTCGGTAACCACAGAAACGGCATCAGGGGGGATGAAAGGAGCAGGATTACGTGTTGCCAGGAAGAGTCGGAAATCCTCATTGTAATCAATAACCTTTTCTCCAATCTGAACAACGTATCTTGGGCCTGTTTGAACGTGTACACGAATGTGTGTTGCCAGAAAGGAAAGAAAAAAAAAAAACAAGAGATCGAGTTTTTCTATTATATGCGCTTAAAAGTAACTTTCAAAACTGACCTTTTATTTTTCAACTACTGTCCTGTACTTTTTAATACAGCATGGCCTTTGTCTTTCCGCAGCCTTCTTTCAAGGTTACCATTGCTCTTATCCACTCATTTCAGAAAATGTGTTTGAAAGAGGCCCTTTTGAATTTTGGCTTCCTGTGATTTAACCGTGCGTCTGATTCACAAAATATCTCTCCTCGCTGCCCGTGACTTGCCAGGTAGGCTGAGTGAAGAGTCTCCACTTCGGGCGGGCGGATTGCATGTGCGCAACAAGTTAAAAGTTAAGCAAAGCAGAGCAGTGTCACCAACTTGGCAATTTGCTGCTAAATTTAGTGAGTTTTTAGACCCCTCTAGTAATTGATTTCAAAAACCTTTTGGACTGCTTTCTTTTTAGCTTTTAAAATTGTGAAACTCAGAGATGTGAGACTAAGAGATGCAGTAGAAATGCTTCCCTGCCTCCATGTTCACTCCATAATAGCGCATCCAGCAAGTGAATTGTGCTTACACAATGCATTAGCTGAGGGGTTTTACTTTTGCAAGAACAGGGAGAACTCCACACAAAAAATGAGAGTCAAGCTTTGAACCACAATCTCTGAATTGGAGGCAGTCATTGATAACCACATGGCTTAATGTGGCAATAGTCAATATTCCTAAACGTTCCATCACCTTTCTAAACATTTTTGCCTCGGAACACTGAATTAAGTGAAATAAATCCATGGGTTATATGAAATGTGGGTGCTTTAAAAATTCAGTTGAACATGGTAATGAGTCATATTATGTAGTATATAACAGTAATTAAAACAAATGTTGTGGATTTTTTTAAAGACAATTGTCATGCATCACAGAGAAATAATAAAGAGGAATCATGTTATATTACAGCCCTAAATTAAAAATCTAAGTACCTTGTGCAATGAGGTCCCTTCTCAACAATGGGTAGAGTACAGGTTCCACTCCATCCATTTCTTGAATGATGAGAGTTTTTCCAAATCTGACCGCCAGCTCTAGTGCTGTCATGAAGTTACTGTCCTTTATAGACATACACATGTGCAAGCGTTATGAATATCACAGAGCTGGCAAAAGCCTGTCAAACATCATAAGAATTACATTTCGGGTTATGCTGTTTCATACTTGTCCCGTCATGTAGGTGAAATTAATGCACATTAGGAAGTGGATGCTTACTGTAATGCAGTTATAAAAAAAGCTGTCTGTAATTGACAGGTCTGGCGGTTCATTGCTCTACTATATGCACTGTGATGTTGTTCAGTTATCACATCAATTTACAGATTCTGTGATACATGTATTGTTATTTATTACTTGTTTTATGTTAATTTAATGCATTTTTGAAAGTGACGGTCAAAACAATAAATAATACATTCTCTGCCGTTCACCTAAAATTGTGTGGGTACCGATGTATCAATTGTTGATAGTTAAATACATCAGCTGACCTTTAACCTTTACATACCTGTTGGTTGATAACCTCAAGACGGTTTTGTTTGAGATGTGTGCAGAGCCATTCTGTGGCTCGGGAGGAAGGATCAATGAGAAAAGGACACGCAACACTCTGAGAAAAAGAGAAAAAAAAAACACGTGGCGTCATTTCAAGATGTATTGCACTCTGTTATGGGTTAGTTAATTTCAGTAGGAAGTGAGGTGCATGCGCACATTCTGTAAATAAAAGCTAGTTTTGTCCCTATGGTGCAAAGCTTCCTGGCCATCTTTCCGCTACATATAACGGGGAAACATTTCCGTCCGTCGCTTTATGATTTTGATGTTTTCTCTGTCTTATGATTGCCACGACGTACATGAACGATTTATATGCACAGTATACAAGCTAAATCCATGTGGATAAGTACTCTTTGTGTTTACACAGTCAGCACATATGCGGTCATATTGACAGTGTACAGGCTGAATCCATGTGCATAAGTACTCTATTTGCTTACACGGTTATTTATTTATTTAATTTTTTACCTGGTAACACACACTTCATATGCTGTTATCTGCAGATATTCAATAAGTAAATATATAAAGTTCATAGGATTTTATATAATATTTTCCATATATGGATCACACGGTGCAATTATTGTGTGTGACTGTGTATGGTATAAGCACAAGCAACACAAATGCACTTGTTCTATGATGGAGCAACTCCTTACCCGTAATTTAAGCTCATTGATCTATAAGACAGAAATGGAGAAACAAAACACAAACACAGATGTAATATGTTCATATGAATGACAACATTCTCAGTGCAATTGTTTTGATATTTTGAATGATGATTCAAAAACTGAATGAAAAAGAAAGTTTGAAGATGAATGATCAAAAGACAGAAAGGAAACACAACATAATACCTTAAATCTGTAAAGTATTGTGATAGCTGTAGTATCTATTATGAGCACAAAACGTAATAATATGGCCAATAAATGAAATTATCAGCTAAGACAATAATAACAATTAGTTCCCAACCTGTAGTATGACAATAGCATTCTCCATTGAGAGGTCATCAGATGGTAGCCCTTGACTTTTCCAGATCAACTGTTCATTCTCCAATGACAGGAATGACCTAAAGTCAAACTCTATGCAAACAAGCATTAACATAGATAAATGATGTGATGTTTTGGGCCACCAAACACAGCTGAGTGTTACATATTAAAAAAAAAAAAACCAAAAAACAAACAAACCAAAAACATTTTACATACAAAGATTCCCAACCAGTAATGTGCATTTAGAGAACATCAAGTCTGTCACAGAAAATTATCCAGTTCAAAAATAGTATGTAAGATCTCCAAATATATATTTCTTTCATTCTTGTGAGTATCTGTTCTGCCAACTAAACAAACTCAGAATTTAGATGTGAAAGTTTGCAAACACTGATAGAGAAAATGTGGTCAAAAAAAACAAAAAAAAACAACCAAAACCTTATTGATTATTTAGTTCAGGGTTATCGGTACCCAGAGTTGTCCTCAAACTCTATGAGTCCATTTCCAATTCTTTGCTGTTCCAACATATCACTACTCAGCTCATAGTAAAGACGAATGTTGTTCTAAAATAATGGAACATAGTAAAGCTGTTCAAGAAAAAACAACTCTTTTTTCAGTCAGGTGTCCAAGTGTCTTTTGTCAATTTAGGGGTTCAAGTATTATTTTATTGTCAAAAGCACACATACTTTGCAGTCCAGACTGAGCCATCCATGTTTCTAGACAATGTTTACGACGATCTTCAGGAGCTGCAGACAAATATGTAATGAAGGCTCCAGCAAGCATCGCCCTCACTGGGAGTGTATCTAACTCATTCTTTATTTCCAACATCTGATGGAAAGAAAGAGAAGGAAAATGGAAGAACACAGAACATTTCAAGAAAATGGTTAAGGTAACTGAGGTCAAAGATAAAATTGGTCTTCTTATCAACACTCTATAATCATACTGTTTTAATTTCTCATGTTAATGTAATACTGTGGGCAAAGGTTGCCACCTGAAGTTATATTAGGCATCATCCATAGAGTAAAATCCCAAACGCACAAGTGGCTGTGCAACCTTTTGTAATACATCCTGCCCCATAAATAAAGCCAAGGTAAATTAAACACATTAAGAAAGTCACTAGTTGTTATGCAGTTTTAAAACTGTCAAGAGTTTATGTGAGTGTAGACCTATTAGTATGTAATTAATGTTGAAATATACTGTACAGCACATGTGAAAGTCCTGGCCTGTGGGCCGAAACTTTAATAAAAGATCTTTTTCAATTTAGACCTTTTTTTAAAATATTTTTAGTATGTTTTAAAACTCTTTTTGAGCAAAACCACTGATTCACATATTCTCAGTTTATTTCATAGTTGTTCCATTAACTGACTCCTTCAACACACATTTGCTTGACCAGTGGGAAAAACCAGCAGATAAGCCGCACTAGACTATAAACTGCAGGGCTCAAATCTTGATGAAAAAGTCGTGGCTTTTAGTCCGAAAAATACGGGAATTGGAAAGAAACGAAATCATGAAACGAAACACGGAGACAAAAACAAAAATATGGACATGAAACAAAGGCTACGGAAGGTGTAAGCATTAAAACGAGGTCTTAAAAGTTGGCACGCTCTGTTCAGAAAAGCCAAATCACAAAGTGAGGCAGAAGGGCACACAAAATCAGCCCGGCCATTGACACAGTGGGATTTTATCAAAAACTTAACGCTCAAAGTTTGTGACGCAGTTTGCCTGGACAAAAAGGAACTCTTTTTAAATGTGAGCATGAGTAGAAACACCATTGCTGAGCGTGTCCATCAATCTAAAAGAGAAGAGCTGTGGTAAAGGGAAAACATTTCGTCTGTCAGATATATTATATGAACAGTGTGAAAAATGTATCCCCTGAAGTTAACGTCCCCTTAGATATGAATACATGACTACATCCTTTTCAATTATGTTTCAAAATTTGATCCTACGAGCTATGCTGTTTGGAACTTTATGCTGTTGGTAGGGTCACCCATGGCAAATAGGTCTTAGGTGAGGGACTAGACTAAGCATTGCTTATTTCCCTTCCCTGAACACAGGTCACCAGGGCCCCACTCCGCAGCCAGGCCTGGAGGTGGGGCTCATTGGCAAGCGCCTGGTGGCCTGGCCTGCACCCATGTGGCCCTGCTGGACTCGGCCCCCCCTTCCTATGGGCTCACCACCTGTGGGAGGGGCCACAGGAGTCAGTTGCAGCAAGAGCTGGGCGATTGACGGCGGCCAAGAGCGGGGACCTTACTGGACCAATGCCAGGCTACAAAATCTAGGTCTTGGTACTTTCAGTGTCACCTCTCTGGTGGGGAAGGAGCCTGAACAGTTTCAACGTTACATAGTCGAAAACGGGAAAACTCACAAATTGGGCTTTGGTGCTCGACTTCTCTAGAGGGCTTAGACTCTTTTCCAATTTGGAATTGCCCCATGGTGAGAGGCGCAGATCAGAATTGGACATACATATTGCTCTCTGGCTCGGCACCTGTACATTTGAGTTCACCCGGTGGATGGGACAGTAGCCTCCCTCCGCCTTCAGGCCCTGAGTGTTGTTGCCTATGCACCAAACATCAATTCAAACGACCTTAACTTTTGGAGGGTGTGCTGTCTCACAGTGAGACATGCAATTTTGTTTTATTCTGCTCCAAAACAAGCAAACAAATGGAAGTAAAAAAAAAAAACTTGCATAGGTTTGAGTTTCAGGTTAACAGAAATGCATGTAGGAAGTAAAATGATTCTATGGAGCAAATGCGGAGGAATGTTGAAAGTGCGAGGGAGTGAATGTGTTTGTTTGTCAGGAGGTGATTGAGTGTTTTAATTAACACCCAGACAGATGCTGATGAAAGAAGCTTAACTGTCAAATAGGTGACCTAAGACATCAGAGCCTCATCCCTTTGTTAAAGCATTTAGTGCTTCAATTTGACTGTAAAATATCTGTAATAGCAATAGCAGTATCAATACATCACACGACCTGTGTATTCCACCGCTTATGTTCTCCGTCCAGTTGGGAAATCAGTTGCTGGGCAGCATTGATTGTGTCCTGAGCTTTTGTCACCTCAGCCTCCAACTTAGCTGCCTCTGCAGTGTGACACTGAAATCTGCCAGCGAGAAACACAATAAGTCGGTAAGGCAATAGATATAGAAATTAAATATACCAGTAATCAAATTGTGTCCAAATATTTTTTTAAATAAAAATAGAGGTAAAAAGTGATCACGTGTTTGCTTGTTTGCTACATATGCCACTCAGACAAATATGCACATTAATCAACATTTAATTCTTGATGATGAAGTGCTGACCACAAATGAAACTTATCTTTTGAAATATTTCTCTAAGCACATTGTAAGGATACTGGAATACAATAAAGCAAATTAAGTCATAAATATATGCAGTACTATATTATTGACCCTTAACCTTTTTGCAAGCCTCATGATCCCATACATTTTAAGAGAGGGAGGATAGATCTGCCCTTCAGGCAGCCATGATTGTTTATATCCTTGATGACAATAATGGGCAAGGGCAATAAATGGGTAGTAACCCCAAATTTGTTCAAGGATGGGAGGCTGATGGCTAGAATGGGTATCTTGTAATGTGACGACTGGAACCTTGAGGAACATGTTAAACAGCCAGTTGCTCCTGATGTCATCAAAGTCAATTTCCCAAAGGTGAGCGTGTAAGAAATTATGTGGCGTATTATAGCAACCGTGGTAGCTTGGTTACCTTTTGCAACTCACTTGCAATGTGGTGACATTTTTAATGCAGGCTGATTTAAAATGATTAAATCAAGGTTTATCACTTTGCACTGCAAGTATGATTGAGTCCTTGTGCAAAAGCTTGAACATTGACTTAGCAAAAACTGACTGGAGGATGCTGCAAGATTTTATGCATTCAGATTTATATATCTATGGCCTCACACACATTCACACACATGCAACATGTACAATTCAGCATGAACTTCCGACGCTGCTGGCAAATAACCCTAAATTCAACATTTATTAAAGGAATCAGAAACAACTAAGGTAGAATTTAGAACAAAAATTAAAGGAGGGTCCTACTTCTCTTTGAGTTCATTAACCTTGTCCCCAACAGAGTTGAGTAGGCTCTCAAGCTTATTTCTTCGACTTTCCGTTTTCCTCAGGTTTCTGGAAAAGCACAAAAAAATGGAACTTGAAATTTGAAAAAATATAATGAATGTATAGGTTGTTTAAAAACTAAGTATACGGTAAATTGTCTTTTAATTATAGTCATTTGTAACATCTCATTGTTACACTCCAAATCGCCCTTAGGTATGTTGTGAGTGTGAATGGTTGTTTGTCTCTGTGTGCTCTGCGTTTGGCTGGCCACCAGTTTAGGGTACACCTTGGCCTACTGCCCAAAAACAGCTGGGAAAGGCACCAGCAAGCCTGTGACCCTTGTGGGAATGAACAGGTAAGAAAATGGATGAATAGATGGACACCACTGTTCATCACTATTCACATTAATTCAGAGGTCATTCATCCCCATTAGATTAGTGCAGTATACGAAGGGCCAGGTTGAAAAAAATTCCAAGTAGTGTGATCTAAATTGTGTGCTCACCTTTACAAATTATAATGATGGTGGATATGTTGCATGTGATTAACGAAAGTCGTATTTCCCTCAACAATATCTGCTCTACTCTGCTGTACGCTATTCTACTCAGCTCTACACCAAATAGCATTGCTTCTCAACTGCCAATGCACAGGAGCCTCTCCTCACCTCACCTGTAACGTCATGTTAAGAGCCACTGTATTGAGCATGCACTTCACACAGAAACAAAAAGAATGGAGGGTGTGGAAGGATTATTGTAACTGGAGCTTGGTTTGTGGCTGTTTTGGAATATTGCATACAGTACAACAAGAAGACAATATGCACTTAAAGTCCATCAAAGGAAGGTTGGGGAAACAAAAGCTTTTATACTTGTTTTCCTGTCTTTTTCTTTCTTCATTAATGGTTACTGTATTCCCTGAGTGGTTTGTGCTGCCACGCATTCAAACCTGTCTCTGAATAGTCAATGGTATTTACGTCACGCTTTAGACCGAGCTACATTTTTTGGAACCACAAAGCAGGTATCAGAAAATCTGAGCAGAGCTGGGTATTTTCTCGGAGGAAACAGGGCTTTTGTTGAGTAGCAGAGAGCAGAGTAGAGTAAATAATGTCAGTGGAAATGGGGCTTTAGGGAACAGTGACACTTTCCACATCTGCGTATCTGCAAGGTGCCTGTTGGTTCATATGACGTCGAAATAAATGCATCAAGTGCATCAATTTACCATTTTTGACTTATGAAAACCTGATTACATCTGCTCATACATCTGTTTACTTGTGCAATCAAGTTTTCACCCAGTTTACCAAATGCAACCTGAAGTAAATCAAACTAAACGTGAAATAATTACTTCGGATGGAAAAAACTGCTATTTCTACAGTATATCCTTAACGGGTGTTATTCTGGGTAGTATGTGCCTACGTGTGTGTGTGTCTGTGTAAGTGTGCTCACTCCATGAGTCCAGCCTGCTCTCGCTCAAGTGGCTCTATCCTCTGCAGGACATGGGAATACTGAACATTGGCTTTGACCCAGGCAGCCAGAGGGGCAGCTGCTGCACTTGCACGTTTTGCATTCTGTCCAAAGCAACACCATCAAAAGTCACAAACAGCATGATCAGTTAGTCAGTCATGAATGTATATGTGTAATAAGAAGGAGACAACTGACCTTGGGATCGAAGGAAGCCTTATTTCTGTGAAGAAGCTCTTCCACACTCTGGCGAATCTCCGGAGTGATATTCCTTACCTCAAATGTAACTATGTCCTCCCTCACACCACGCTTAGCTAGAAAGCTAAGCATTATGGTAGGGAGAAAAAAAAAAAAAAGATGGAGAAAATATCGGCTGCATCTTTGCACTGAAGAAAATCAGTATGCTTGCAATTTTTAAAGGCTCATCTCATGCCTCTATTTTTGCAAAACCTCCATTATTTGTTGTGACTTGAGAAAACATACAAACTTGTTGACGATAGCCTTCAGGTGGAAAGTAAATGATCAGCAATGCAAAATTCATTTAAGGTGCATAGAGCTATTGCCACAAATGGTACAGTGAAAAGAATGTCGTCACAGTATGTGAAAATATGTAAAATCTATAAAAAATAAAGGTATATGGTATTTATTGTGTGTTAATTTTTTAATTAATGTAAAACATTTTAAACTAATTTAAAAAAAAATCTTTGAAACTTACACTAGAAGTACGTGGAACTTCTTAGCTTTGAAAACAAAATATGAAATCGAGACAACATTTTGTCTTTTATTTCCTGGTGTTACAATTACATCAGATACACAGTTTATATGATAACACTATTTAACAACTCTAGAGATGTGCATTTCTCCAAAAGAGATTATTCAATATTTGGGGTGCAAAATTATTCATGGACGTTTCTCAGTGGGATCAAGATTCGATTCAATATGATACAGCTCAGTTTGAGAAACCTCTTGACTCTTTGTTGCAATTTTCCAGACAGGAAAATTACCACCTTTGTTCGAATGTTCCCAGTAAGCAGTTGTGTGTGTTTGTTATTCTATCATAAAGTACATTCATAATTTATCTCGAACGTCAATTTTTATTTTGCATTTATTTATTTTTGTTATTATTACAAGTACTACTCTTTGGAGCAGTTGCATAGTAGCGAGCATGTTCACCCCTTGAGCCAGAGGCAGCTATTTTATTATTTAAGAAGTGTACTATCTTCATTACTTTAATGAGTCCCACACGTTGAAACAGACATTTCATTTGTATTGTCTCCTCTGTGTGTATCCTTAAAGTTGTTCCTCAATACCTCTACTTTAGCTCACCTCTTCATGCTGACCCAGGAGGTGTCGAAGGTGCCCATCAATCTCAGGACACCCTCTAGGATGTCCCTGATGACATCAGGTGGCATGCGGAGAGAACGAATCTCAGACAGAGCTTCAGGCTTGATGTTTCCCACTGCTTGCTTCGCCTCATCCACCAAAGGCTTCAGAAAAGAAATAAAGTAAATGTATGTTAATTTGCTCAAGCCATGCTCAAGGGGAGCTATTGAGGAATCAACCAGACAACCTACCTTTACTTCCTTCAGTTCATCATCAATTTTACCTTTCCGCTCTTCTATCTTGGACACCTCTTGAGCCATTTTTGCTTGGAGCTTTTCCATCTCTGCTTTCTGGTCACTGGCATTCTGGAAGGCCAAAAAATACAAACTAGAGCTATTTTTTTAATAGATTCAAAAAAACCTGAACATGTTGATTATGATAGCCTCACGCTGCAATATAAATCAATTATTTGGCAATACTTATGTGATTCTATTGTTATAAAACGAATGTAATTCTGTCAATGCAATTGCACGTCACGATTGTCCAAAAATAAACTTTTCATTGATTATATTGTCATCCAACCTAACAGCCCATTTTTTTCTGTTTTTCTTCTAAAAATATACATTGATTGTCCGAACATTAGGCTGTGTTTCATTCATTCTTCAATCTTGGCCAAGTCTTCAAAAAAAAAAAAAAAAACATAATAAAAAATTGTGCTGATGAATTCCCTTTACCATCTATTGTTTTCTACAACCAACAAGAGGGATCAAACTACTGCTAATGCTTCTTCTTTTCTTCCTTTATCAATCACAACCAGTAAAGAAAAAAAAACTGAATATCTTTAGAGAGAGAGAACAATGGAAGGAATGAAATAGATAAGTGATTTTTTTTTTCCCTTAATTATGGTCTTCACTACTGGAAATAGGGAACACCGCTGGCAAATGCAAGTTATAGGCTGAGAAGATGAGATACAAGTTTTAGAGGACAATGAAGGACATGTTTCTCCAAGACCATCATCCTCCCTGCCATTCAGTGGGCAATTTGCGAACAACAAATAAAAAGTCCATTCAAATGATATACCTGCATGGATGTAGTGATTTCCTGCAGGGCAGAATCGGCCTCTTGCTGTTTAGTCTTCAGCAGCACACTCTGCTCTGCAGCCCGCCTCTTCAACTCATCAACCAGTGCCTTGGCTTCATTGAGCTTAGACACACCAGCCTGCAAATGTGATGGTCATTTGTGCTTTTTACATTTACAACTATTCTGCTATTACTTGTTGCAGGAGAAAACAAGTAACTCTCAGGTAAAGTATCTGTGATTGTAATGCTAAATGACCTTATAGCTACATTATATTCATTACCTGCAAATGCTGTTGTCTTGTTGTGAGCTGCATCTGCTTCTTGCTATAGATTGCATTGTAAAGGTGCAGAAAGGCCATATACTGGCTGGGTGTTGCACCATGTTCTCGACAAGACTCATGAACTATCAGGAACAGACGGCTCACATCATCCTGTCTAGATTCTGACCACACATCATATCACATTATAACAATACAGGAAAAAACATCACTACAACAATGATTTAGGCATCAATGAAATAGTAAACAGTAAGGAAACTACTATTACTACTAAAACTGATGCTACTACTACTACTACTACTACGACTACTACTACTGCGGCGCGTGTATACGCAGCGGCCACTCGCTGTCCCGACAATGCGTTGTCTTGTGTACATGTAAAACGCAGAGGATAGTGAGAAACGCTATTTCGATTCCTTTGTATGTTAAGCACATGTGAAGAAATTGACAATAAACTTGACTTTGTCTTTGACTTTGACTACTACTACTATTAATAATGATAATAATCCACTTTTTATAGCTGCTTCTCCTCAATAGGGTCGTTGTCTCGCTGGTACCTATCCTAGCTGTCTTCCAGCAGTAGGCAAGGAGACAAAACGGTTGCCAGCCAGTTGCAGGGCACATTGGGATGAACAACCATTCATACACCTAATCACACCTAAGGACAATTTAGAACGTCCAATACACCTACTATGCATGCTTTTGGAGTGAAGCCGGAGAGCCCGGAGAAAACTCATGCGGGCACAGGTTAATTTGATACCTACAGTATTATTTGACAAGTTTCATATCTGTCTTCTGAATATTCACTGAACTGCGAATGTAATTGACTGCCATGAAGTCACGGGAAATAAAAAATGGCATGCAACAAATTCAGAAGCAAATACAAATACAGCAACGCATGAAAATATAGACATAGAAGAAAATAACAGTCTATGTCATTGATTCTTCTAATGCGTCATAACTTCTTGGTATGTAAAATATAACCAAAAGAAAAATAAATCTCAAAAAGTTCATACCTGTCCTTGACTTCTTTTCACTTTCATTCTTCTCACCTTCATTGTTTGCCTTTGTAAGTAACAGCTCGGGAATCTGACCAAACACATTTTTATGTGAACTTGTGCATATTGATATTATGATTGTTGGTTTTAAGCAAATGAATGATATGCAGGTTTGTTAAATTGATGTTTATAATGTTTGTAAAACTTGTTTATTAAAATTGTTAAAACCCTGACCTTCTTCATGCTGCTTTCAGACCATCCTTCCATCCATTGGACAGAACACCTACGGTAAAAAGCCGGATTGCTTTCGCAGCTGATGGTGAAATTGGGGTTTGAACAGTCCATGATTAGAACAATGTGAAGATTTTGCTGGATTCCTGAGAGAAATTTGAGACAGAACGTTTAACAGAAGAGTGTAGTATTAACCATAAAATACTTACATAATAACACACACACACACACACACACACACACACACACACACACACACACACACACACACACACACACACACACACATATATATATATATATATATATATATATATATATATATATATATATATATATATATATATATATATATATATATTGTGGCGGACACTAGGACCATGTCTCTCACCCAGTAGGCATGTCGCTATGATCCTTTGATGCTTTGAACCTGTTGGCTTTGTCTTTGCTGTTTTGGACTTTGTTGTATCAGTTTTGTGATGGCATGCGAAGAGTAAAGATCTCCACTAGCACAGCAACGTGTGGTTTCTTCGCCTCGCCACATGTGGCGACACATTGGGGTCACCAATGTGGCAAGATGAAGAAACGCACGATGCTGTTCTAGTATACGTCTTTACTCTTCACTTGTCAACACAAAACTGAACAAACATGGTACACATCATCAAAGACATAAAACACAAAGTTCAAAGATTCACAATCTCTTTCAACTTGCCTACTGGGTGTGCGGCCAGGTCCTAATGCCCGCCACACAGCTCCCCCCCCCGAACACCCAGTTAGGCACTTAGAACGAAAACTTCACTGGGGGTTTCACCAGCCTGCCGCCCCGAGTACGCAGTACCTTCCTGTGCGGAGCGGTTGAAACCTGGGGGCCAGGCTTAGGAGCAGGACACGCTGGGCTAACGTCGAAAGGATATATATATATATACTGTATATACATATATATATATATATATATATATATATAATTTACCTGAATAATAAGCTGTCAGGAAGCTTTTTAGTGATATGAATTTAACAATAACTATAGACTAAATTAAACGGCCACAGATACAAACTCAGTGACCCTGCAGTATGTATCATTGTAAATAGCTAAATATAAGAAAAGTAGCCAGAGACGGGTGAAGACATTGACAGAACGAAACAGCTGGATAGTCTGAAGAAAAGGAATATATCTACACCGTAGAGAGGAAAGATTAGATATACCACACAGAGAGTCTGAAAGAATAACAGATAAATGCAGCATACTAACTGAAGGAGAAGTAGTTGTAAAGGGGTCCAGTAAATCCATCTTGGGAAGCTGCATCTTTGAGGGATGAGAGAAGAGGCTCCAGCTCTTCTGGGGTGTAAAGTCCTGGAACTTCACCTTGAAACAGTAAAATTAAATTTTAAATTGAGTAAATTTGAGATAGATAATGCAATATAAATTAAAAGACTCACTCACCAGATGAAAGCAGGCTGTTGACCATCTCCAGGAAAGCAGAATGGACAAACTGATAGTCCTCCAGAAGTAAAACAACCTGCTGCCCTTCCAGTCCAGCTAACTGCATTACCTGAACAGATAGCACATTCCACGTGTGAAGCTCATACACACAGTTTACAGAACATACTACATTAATGGACTGGAATGATAAACTCATGAATGCAACCAATACATACTGTCTTGAGATCATTCTTAAAATGCTTCAGGGTATAACCACGAGAGATCTTTGGTGTAAACAGGGTGTATCCATGCATATGTGAAACCAAGAATGTGGCTGTGTGTCGCCCAACCCCACTGCGACCCGCCAGGAGCAGAGAGCCACCGGGCCGGCTCAGCACGCGATCTAGCCTGGACACAAAGTCGCACACTTCCCAGAAAAGGAGGAGGTCCAACTCTCTGTTATCACGACTGTACAGCACTAGGCCCTGGAGAGAAAACAAACAAGTGGAAAGGTGCACGGACACTATGAATTTTGAACACTTACACTGACAAAAACAACAAAACTTAGATGAAGAAATGAAAAACTACAGTATTCAGTTAAATTTAACTCTAATATACCTGTCTCTCAAAATGTTACAGATTCAGTCATATTAAGAGGATGTTTTAAAAAGAAAAAAAAAAGTATGAATTTAAAGTTAAGTTCAATTCACTCACAACAATGAGCTATTGTAAAGGTTTGGTAGTTTCAATTGAAATTAAAGCAAATACTTGTAACATATTATTGTGTACCTTCTGAATGACTTGCTTGAGGTCAGAAGAATGCAGACACCCCAGTTGTTTACCATGAGGAGGCAGCGACTGGCCTGGCGTCGATACAACCCCCTCAGAGACTCCCCACGTTACATAGAAACAATCTGTACATGGGGAGAAAAAAATTATCTCGCTAGTCAAATGTGTGCACATCCATTGACAGGATGAGTATTTTTCTGAAAATGACATGAACGCATGTGTAGAAATATATGAGCATCAGAATGAATGTAATTTCATGAGATCTTCCCCATCCAAGCCAAACATTGTTTGGTTTGTGTAGGTAAGGAATGGTGAAGGCCACATGACAGAAAGAGATCTCCTACCAGCCATATTTTCAAGCACATCAGAGCTCCAGTCACCGCGGATGATGGAGGAGAGGATATTATCAAAGGTATTGAGATCTTTGGAAGAAACTAGCCGGTCTCTGAAAAGCCTTCTTGCCTCGTGTGCTACCACAACTAGCACACTGTCAGTCACATCTGATTGAGCTTAAAAACAAAATATAAATAATCAATAACCTACAGTACTTAACTTAATTTCATTAAACTGCAAAAAGTATATCACTAAATGAGAATTAATACATGCAAAAAGAGGCACAAAAAAACCTTTCCCATGTATTATGTTACCTGCAGTGAGGTCATATCGTAACAAGCTGAGGACCCATTCTGTAAGGATACATGGAGTAAAGAGGTAGTGGCTATGGTCGTCTACTGTAAACTTGGCTTTCACCTGTTAGGAATCAAACAGAGTTGGATTATATGACATTAACATATAGTGCAAAAAGAAGCATATAATAATTGGTAAACACTACATTTCTGGTTCAGAACAATTATTAAATGCAAAAAGACAGTTAATACAAGTCTTTAACTGATTTTGACAAACAACTCTGATCATTTGTGTGGACAATTTTGAACAATCACTGCAAAAGAATTAGGCTAAAGAATATTAGGCGGTGATACTATTAAATCGTTTTTTTCCTATTATTGAAAACATGTAATTCAGTTTATACTCATTAGAAATCATGCTTTCAGTAATCCAGGAAATAGTTTGGACACAAATACAGATGTTAACATAAATGTCCAGTCCAATTCAGTACCTGTTCATAGAGCTGCACGAGTGAACCAGCCAGCTGGTGTGTTTTCCCAGTGCTGGCCCAGGATGCTTGGCTACCCAGGCTGTGTTGGAGAATTGGCTGCAGGTAGGACGCGTAAATAGTCTGCAGCTGCTCCCGATCTGGATAGCTGAGGCGCCAAAGCAGATGGAGACAGAACATCAAGAAACAGTGATAACACAATTGATAGTGATGATGTTGATGGTGAGAATATAAGAAAGAAGCTGAAATTTCCACTGCACTTACTCTATGGTGCAGATGCGAACTATTGATGAAAAGCGTGATGTTAGCAAATGGCTTCCTACTGCACTGCCTGTCGACATTGAGGCTACCACCTGAATGTTCTCCAGGCTCACCCACTCCAGATTTTCATCATAGAACCCTTTATACGTCAACACCTGGAGAGGAAAGTGTGGGATAAACAGAATTAGGACTCTAATATGAAGGAAATTATGGTTACTGATATTGCATTGCACACATCAATTGCTGCCAAGTTCATATTCGAACATACGTAGGGTGTAAATTAAAGATGCTGTTAAATAATTTGTCCAAGAATGTTTGTTTCTTAGGGATTTGTAACTCCATTCACAGGGAATTACTATTATTTCGTTGAGCCATCCAACTATGGTTGTGTAATAAGAACGTCTACCATCTAAATGAGTTACCACCCTTTCAACCATCTCATTTAAAAAGACATGACAAAGACACGACAAAGACACGTAATGCCTTATGTAACTGTGATATTGAGAGATTACTGATTTGAAGAGGGTACTTTGAGAATACTTTAATGCTTGCTATTCAGTTGTACAATTTCTTTAGAGAAAATTTCTACCTGTTGCAAGAAGGCTGTGAGGTTGCTTGTCCCCCATTTGTCAGGTTTGGGTAAGTTGATGTCTTTTAGGTAAAGAATCAAGTTCTCACAGTCCTTAGGTCTGAAGACTCGACCTGTGTTGGAGCTGAGCAAAAGGCATGTTTGACTGAGCTTTTGGAGGACGTGGCGAGATGACGTTTGGGCGCTACAATGGACCACCGCCACTTGGGTGGAGCGTAGTCGGGAGAAGGCAAAGCGCAGGAGCATTCTAGATGTTAAGAAAAAAAATTAGACATTTTCATTCAGTGTCTCATTATCCTACACAGTAAAGCAACATGGTTTTGCAAATATTGTGGCTGGTATAGGACAAGATGGGGGGACAATACATTTGTGGCATTAATGAAATCATCTGAACAACTGAAAGGTGAGACTTAAGTGAAATGACAATCTGAAGGGAGCTCAATCTTTTCATTGCCTCATGGGAGGGGAGCAAAAAATAACTTTTGAGGCGGCTTCTAAAAGTACCTTTGAACCAAATAACCGTAATAAAAAAAATAGAGTTGACTACAACCTTGTTTGTATTTGTGTAAATTGGCCAAATAATCTTCTAATCTCTCTGGCAAAAACAAGAAAATCTGGGCTTGGACGGTACTATGGATACACGTGGGTTTGTCTTAAAAATTGAGTAAAATAAAGCCAAGAACGCTATTATGTGGGGATAGTAAGTATGTAAAAAATTCTGCTCTCTGCTGAATTATTTAAAATTAATTTATATAATGAGATGAATAAATGACTGGGATATAAATTTAATCAATGCTGGTTATTTTTTAGATCTTCTTTTACTCTATTTAGTTGAAAGAAAAATACTAAAAATAAACACTCAGTATTAGACATCTAGACTACTGTATATACAGTAAATACACCTTTGGGATTGAATGAGATAACTGTAGTTATATCTGCATATGACTTGACATGTCACAACAGCCTGTACACTCTAAGGTGATAAGACAAGAGATATACAAAGATGTGCATTTACAAAGAAGCTGATAAAACACATACTATAGCTTGGTTGACGCTACAAATAGATGTTCTAATTACTGTAGAAAGGCATTTATTGAACACATTTTATTCAGGGTACTCTATTGATGTAGCTATATGAGCAAGGAACATACGAGAAACACCTTGCAGTGCACACTGACGCAAAGTAGTGAAAATGCATCTTAGACCATTTAAAACCCAGCATCATTTGAAAGTGGAATTTCTATAAAGTTCTATTTTTTTCTTATCCTAAAATACTGAGCAAGTTCATCAAAACCAAGAATATACTTATTAGATGTATTTTCTATGTAAATGTGTAGTTACCCTTTCCCACAGCCCTCTGGTCCCACTACCATGAATGGTTGCCGGTGTTGAGTAGTGAGCCAGGGGAAGAAACAGTGAAGTCCCCTCTGCATATCTGGAGTCTCGATAACAGGCAGTGAATTTGAATGAGAGAGCTGCTCCAGCTTGAGACCATCAGGCCGCTGTAATGTATAAGCTGCAAGACGGCCGCTGTCAGGGTCATAATATGTATCAAGCGGCTTTCTTGTGTTTGGTGGGGTTTCACTGGCCCAGCTAAGCAACTACAAAAAAAGACAAATGTGGCAAGTGAAATCTTCGTGCATACTAAATGCTATGCTCACAGGAAACAATGACAAACCTTTTGAAATACATTGTAAATGCAAACACTATCCCAAAAGACCACTCTACGGTGTGCTCTAACAAAAATGATGGAAGTGCTCACCTCTTTGGCAAACTCTTGTCTTGTTTTAAGGTGGAGGTTTCCTCCGAAGCCTCTGAGAAGACCAACAATGAACTGTCCGCGCAAAGTCACAGCACTGAGGTGTGACAGACCGTTCAGAACCGTGCCCACCAGACTGGTCTCCACCACAAAGTCATTCTCAGGGAAGAAAAAGAAAAAAGAAAAGTTTCTTTATTTCCAACTAGTATTGGTCAATGTCAAATTAAAATGCTTCAAGTACAATTCCCCAATTGATTCCAGCACCTTACAGCTAATGGTATGGTATAAAATCATCTAGATACACATACTCAAAAGTCAAAATAAGCACTTTCATTATGACCATAATAAAAAAAACTAAATTTTATTATACAGTTAATCCAATTAGTGCTTTGAAATGTTATATAAAAGGTGTGTCCATGTATTTTAATCAAGTCCACCTAACAAGTGAACTCTTCTCAATTCATAACCTAACCCTAACTCTATACTTTAAAAGTTGCAAAAATGAATCAATCATTTACAGCATGCCTTCATCTCAAATTATTTTCAAGCTGCAACCTTTTGAAAAAGTGAAATCAAAACTGTATATTTAAACACACACACACACACACACACACACACACACGCACACTCACACACACACACACACACACATTTGAGGGCAATGAGAGGTAATTTGTTCAAGTATGTGAAAAATCTTAAAGGTCACCAATAAAAATACATCACACACTGTGATGTTGCATTAATGTTGGTCACTTAATTGCATGGTTAGGCACCAAAAGCGGTATCATGACAGTCAGTTATAAAATTTGCATAAACACCAAGATCTGGGCTGACAATGATTAGGTACATTTGATAATTGTCTTTTTTTTTTTAAACAGAAGCGGAGTTAGAATATGTCTAGTAATGCTGGTGTCATTTATGTAAAGATATGCAACTGTAGTGAACGGTGAAATGGAAAATAGTGCACTCATATTTTGTTTGTCAGTAATGCTAATGTACTCAGAGGTGTTTTGAATCAGAAAGACCATGGAAGTCTTAGGATTGTCCCCATGTCCCCAGTGAAATGTCAGGTAAACATTTACTATAGAGCAAAAGTTACCTGTTTGAGAACCCAGTCAAGCGCTTGTTGGAAGAAATCTCCTAGCCAGTTTTCTAAATTAGAGTGACACTGTTCAGGTTGATTCCACAACCATGATTTCACCAAGGCGCCAACATCAATATCTTCATCACTGAAGAATTAAAGGTGATGTTCAAACAGGGAACATTTTGAAATGAAATGCAAATAAACATACATTGCAAAAAAGTAAAAAAAAATAATGAAAAAAAAAAAAAACCTGAGAAAGATCATGCCCATGCGAGATATCGTAGCTGGGGAGGCACAGCTCAGGTCGTGAGTCTCAAACAGGAAGTTGACATTGGGTCCAAACTGAATACGTTCTCCACTTGGCATTGTTAAAAGGCGATTATCATCAAGGACAGAATTCAGACTCTCAATCCACTCTGGATCAATGTCACCATCGCACACAATCCAGGAGCTTACATCTAGCGAAAAAAACAGAACAGTCAAGTGTGGAAATTCATCAAGTAATAACGAAAACACTGCAAAAGCACCCAATCATCTTACCCTGGGATTCTTTCACCACATTTCTAGCGCTGTGTGTCAGGACACCATCAGCCCACTCCCTAGTGTCCATGTCAATATGTCCCAGAAGTTGTTGTTTGGGCATTGCCTTAGGGTTCACAGTATACAGCTTTACCTAAACCACAAGAAAATAAAATATAGAAACTGAAATGTGTCCATTTTGTATAAGGAACAAGAGAAGTAAAAAATGATCCGCAACTAACTGGAACTAGCTGGTTTTAAGTAAAGGTGGGAGATGAATATTAATCACTCACCACTTTTCCCGTTTTATTAAGAGCAGCGCGAAGCATCCTCCACAGAGTAGACTTGCCGGCGCCGCTTGGCCCTACGACCACGACACCCATGCGCTGTCTCAGCTGCTCATTCAGCTCCAATGACTTTTTGAGCTTTTCACACAAGCACACACACAGAATTGTATCAAAGTAAAACTATGCTGCATGCTTGATTCATTCACAGTTTCACATAGTGTATGTATTAAACCTGTCAAATTTTTTTATCCGGTGAATGAGGTCACATGAGAATGTGAGATATGTGTGAGTTTGTAGCAGTTATACCTGAGTAGGTATGGCCGCTAGTCGATTCTCTTTGTAAACCTGTTCCAGGGCCTCAGTGAGTATCAGGTCCTCAACATCAGTGAAACTAACCCCAGAGAAGACATCCCTGACCAAGGCATCAAACCGTGAGCTATCAGCAAAGGTCAATTTGGACATGGTGTTAAGTCGCAATGCCTGCACCACCAGATTAATCTCTTGAACTGCAAATAAACAATAGAAGGGAAATAAAAACATTGATATTTGAATTAAAGTAAAAGAAAAAATGAAAACTGAACTTGAAAAAAATCATGGATACGTAGAAAAAAACTCACCATGTCCTTTAGAAATGTCACTTGTTGTTTAACAGTGTAACATGGGTTTTAAGAGCTTGCTAGGATTGAAGTTGCATGCAATCCCTGCCTTCTTGTATTTTATTCAGAGCAGAGTAGAATACTTGACTGAACTACACATTGAGTCAAACATCAGAGAAGCTTGGGACACTGCCACGCAGAGGAGGGTGCATGTGTGTGTGTGCATGTGTGAAAATGAATGGGTTGAGAAGATAAAGGGTGGGTTGACCACAAGGAATTGGGATTTAAGAGGGTGAAAGAGAAAACGAAGAAGCGAGAACAGAAGTAGCGCAAAGAAAAAGTTAGGAGCAGTACACAGTCGAAGAGACGAATTACAGCCTGAAGTTGCCAAAAATTTGCATAGCTTTGAATGTGCTTCGTACACTGTGCTCCAGCAATGACACTAGCAGTGTTTGTTTACTGTGATAGTTCAAATGCAGAAGACAAATTTCATTTACGCCTGTGCACATGACAAAGAAACAAGACTCATCATCTTTATTTTCAGCAATATATTGGCTAAAACCTTGTCAGACGGTTATATTTTTTTTCTTCAAAATCGAAACTATTGATTGTCTACGTGTGGATGTTATTTATTTTTTTTAAATAGTGACCTACCTAAAATGTTGAAAATGGCTTGCTGTTTTTCATAATGACACATTAATGGTTAAAAAAACATACTGTTTTTTGGGTCTCCTGAAAGGGGCTTGGAGGAACTGTTCAAGGTTTTGGTCCGACACCGGTGAACACAAGGTTTATATTTATGCTTAGTGTATATGATTAATGTTCAAATCTTTCCCCGTTGATGTAATTTTGCAGAAAGACCTAAACCTAAATGTAGTACAGAACACACACACAAATTAAACCCATAAACATAAGAAAAGCAATACAAATATGTTGCAATTTCCTCATTGTTGCTGTGTTTATGACAGCATTTGTTCAATGTTTGTTTTGTGTGTTTTGTATCAGGGATGTTGTTGGACGGCTACGTGGTCGATTCATTGCTCTATTTTATTGCTGAACTGTTTGAACAGCAAGGGGTCCTAAAGGGGGACGCGTGTTGGTCTTTTGCGGCAGTATACACGGGCAGATTTGCAGCAGTTACAATGGTATGAGCCTACTTTAGTCGGTGCAATGGAAATCCAACAAACGATGTTAGATGAGTGTTGAGTGTTGCCCATAAAAGTACAGACATTTTGAAATGTTTCAAATAGTCAAAGTAGTCATAGCAGGTCTCACTCTTGTCCTTGTCATGACTCTTCCTCTGTTGCTGAAGCAAACTACCACAGGCCTTCAGCACTGTCTTCAAAGCTCGCAAACCCCAGTCGTAGTGTTGTTGCGGGGTCAACAGCTCCCTACGCAAAAAAAGAAAAGAAGCTTGCTTAACCACTCTCAATTGACTGCAGGGCTAGTCCAAGAATGAACATATTTTTTTCAAAGAATCAATAAACTGCATTAGAATTGTCATTGCAGTTACAGGGCTTTTAAAACACAACCTACACCCACGACAGGAAATAATACAAGTCATACCTGGCCAAATTAAAGATTGCAACCAGTTTGCAACCCAGTATTTCACCATTTTTGAAGCCCTCAGAGTACAAAATGACTTCAGCAATAAGCTCATTGTCAGGCCGGCTCATTGCCACCGGTCTGAACAGCTGTTTTAGGTTGTCTGGAAGTTTCTGTCGGCCTCCGTAACCTTTTCCTGCTGGGTTCAGTGTGATGAACACTCCGGAGTTCGGGTCTAATTCAACCTTGGACGGGCGGAAAAAAAAAACAAAACATACATATATATATATATATATATATATATATATATATATATATATATATATATATATATGAAGAATAATCCATATTTGTGAAAGTACAATACATGTCTAAAGAGAAAGTGAACAATAAAAAATAAAAAGAATTAAAAAAAATATGAAGAATAATCCATATTTGTGTAGTACACTACATGTCTAAAGAGAAAGTGAACAATAAAAAAAGAATAATCTAAGAACGGAGGTATTGCGACACAATTGGCTTGGCATCCATATGTGCAACTCTAAATAGTCCTGCATCAGTGTGTAGACTAATAGATAATTTTGGACTGCATAAATGTGTATTCACTGACCTCCCTCCCCATCAGTTCGCAAGTGTGCTTCTGATGTTTAAGGGAGTCTTGAATGGCTTGAATCTGCATAGAAACTGCAGATAGCACTGCCTCTTCCAAACGATTGAACTCGTCAAAGCATCCCCATGCTCCACACTTCACCAGGCCCACAAAAATGCGTCCCATTGATTTCACATCGATACCCTGGATAAAAAGAAAAGCATCATTGCTTTTCTTTTGGAAGTTTCATATCTATAACCATTCATACAATGAACTAAAGAACATAATCTATTTGTCTACAAACAATGTGTACCAATCACTGAAGATATTTGACATGATCATATTTAGCCTTATTCGAAACCAAGATTAAGTAGTGTTTAAAAGCAACAGTCACAAATAAATCATGTTTTGTATAATAGAATGTGATTAATACATCTTACAATATCTAAAATTAGTGATTTCGGGTACAGATCACGGAATTCTTCCACAAACAGACTTTTTTTTTGTACCTCATCACAATTGAACACCAACACCTGGCGACCAAACAGCCCACCCAGGGCTTTGACAGATTCAGTCTTGCCCGTTCCAGCTGGTCCGTAGGGGTTCCCTCCAAGTCCCATCTCCATAGCCTGAGTCAGAGTCAGGTAGCATTTATCAGTCAGTGGAGTGTGTACCAGCTTCGCTGCATTACCCTGAGAAACAAAGGAGGAGAAAGAGAAAATGGAGAGTGTATTGAGAATATCATGAGGATGACAGGTGGATTAAAAGATATGAATAGAGAGAAAGCAGTGGATGATTAAGAGACAGAATCTAAAAACAATTGAGCGACATAAAAAAACAAAAAGGCAGATGCTTTTTATTGTTATTTTTTAATTGTTTTTAGTGTACATTCAATTTTATCCATTCTTAAATAAACAGCTCCCCCAAATGGTAGTAGTAAAAGCCTTGGACATTAAGAAATACACAGTTGAAAAGTTCTCTAAATGGTCCATGGTGCATATTTAATTTTTCCAAATCCATATAAATGTGAATATACTGATTGCTATGTACTGGAATGAGTATGGATGAATATGTATGATATTGCTGTCCAATTAAAAACGTAATTTTCAAATGTAGAGAAGTTATTATTTATTTTTAATTAATTTTTTCGGGGAAAGCAAAACAAAACAAAACAAAACGAGTTTGTTACACGTCACTGGACAGTGTGGTAATTCTCAAATGGGGGTAGGGTACCCCTGGGGGTACTTGAAGGAAGTTCAGGGGGTACTCAAAATTTCAAGTAAAACAAACAAACAAGCATGCAAAAATCCTTTCAAAATAGTTATTGAGTGAATTAAATGTTTCAGGAAAATATAAGTTCCTAAAAAAATCATGTTCAGTAGGTTATTCAATTTCATTACTTTTAAAAGTCAGATTCCCCCCTATACTAGAATGGTTCGATCCAACATGGCACATGCCACCTCTCGTTACCTGTTAAGTTAATAATTTATTTTTGTGAGCAGATCTCTACTATCATTCCAAAAGTTCAATATTTTTCTCTGGACAAATATTTATTTATTCATAATTGTTTCCTTTTGAGAAAAAGTCTGACACTTTGTTTATTATTTTTTGTGGATACAAATTTATGAATAATTAAGTTCATTATTTATTTTTGTAAACAGATCTCGATTTTAATCCCAAAAGATGACGCTTTATGTTCTAATATTTTTCTGTGCACAAATATTTATTTAGAATGGTTTATTACTGAGAACAGGTCTGATACTTTATGTTGATTATTTTTGTGGACAAATATTTATTATTACTTATTTCTTTTTGATGACAGAGCCCTTCTATGACCCAAAAGAGAACATTTTATGTTGATGTCTAATTTTGTTGACAATTACAAATGAAGTTTGAAGGGTTTGGCAGTTTAATAAGTCAAACACTGATGGCATGGTTTAAGCTTATTTATTTATTTATTAAACCCAAAAATGCACTGCACTGGTTAAGGGGTACTTGGATAAAAACATATTTCACAGGGGGTACATCACTGAAATAAGGTTGAAAGGTACTGTGGCAAGGGATACATCTGCTCTGTTATACTATATTTAGTGGGTTGTTGTAACAGTATGTAAAACTATATAAGATATTTTTACTCAAATCAAAATATATTATAAAATGTTTTGATTGTATTTTGTTTCTATATTGAGGTGGTGCAGTGAATAACACGCCACAGTTAAAGGGACCCGGGTTCAAATCCACCTGGCTCCGGTTTTCCTGTGTACGATTGCATATTCTCTCCCGAGCCCGCATGGGTTCTCTCCGGGTACTCCAGCTTCCTCACACACTCCCACTCACAAAACACGCATGGCAGGTGTATTGGACCCATACTAAATTGTCCTTAAGTGTGATTGGGTGCGTGAATGGTTGTTAGTCTCTGTGTGCCCTGCAATTGGCTGGCAACCAGTTTAGGGTGACCCCTGCCTACTGCCCAAAGCGAGGTGGAAGAATGCAAAATAGTGAAAGTACAGACTGCAATTGGGTCCTAATTAGGAATTTTGTTCTCTTTAACGTTTTAGAATTCCACACATCAAGCATGTACTGTACATGGTTCTATGGTGCCAGATGTACATTTTAAACTTGATCCAAATGAGGACCAGGCTAGCAGAGAACTAGACTCTCATCTACTGACTACTCAACTTTATCTTCTCATTTACATTCAAACATAAAATGATGTTTTTGCTATTTTTTAGCTAGTCCAATTTTCATATGTATTTTAAAACAATGATTAAAAATTATGCAGGTTATCTGAATCGAATGTATGCCAACAATATGGAGAGAATACTTGCAGACGTCGCCTTCAGTAAATCACAAGGTCATGCACAGAAGAAGCCTCCCCCTTGAATGTGTGCAAGAGGTGGATTGTTTTGAGAGCAAGAACAGGAGAATATAAAGCTGGAGGTATCCACCTGGTACTCATACGTGTAGCTGAATTGTGCATCCACCATATTAATGTGGCAGCATTTATCAGGTCCCATGTAGAAACGAAGTTGTTTCTGCCAGGCCCAGGCATCAAGGCTGCTCACGTCTGCTTGCTTCAGCTGCTTCACCACACTGATGTTATGGATAATATCCAGGATCAAGGCCTTCAACTTCAGTTGCAGAATACTTGAGTCTGTACAGTCCCATTGTTATATAAATAAGCACAATGGCGAAAAAGCATATAAAAAGTAAATCACAGTGTGGCAAAGTAAACAATAATCATTGTTTTGGACTTACCTTTTACCTTCTCACTTGGAATCCAACAAAGTAATGTCAAAAAGGCATAGGTTTATTGCAATTGTGTACAATTTTATCGTTTAAAAAAACAAATATGTATCAAAGGGGTTGAAGACTAAAATGAATTTCTTCAAGAAGGCAAGTAACTCAAATATATAAGTAAGTAAGAGTCTTTTTATTTAACACATAATTACTACAGTACGAACTCATATAGCAACTGAATTCTATTAATTCCACTGCCAGTGCCCTGACCAGGACGATATAGACATATAAACAGCATGATTAATAGATCACTGATGTCAGGCTAGCATCTGTCTGATGAGTTAAGAAACCACCCAAACGACACTCTTGTATTCATCTTAACATTATTTCATCGGAGATGGCTGCACTCCTCAGTTTCCATGTATCAGATCAGTTCATTTTTTGTTTCGCTTCAATGGTTCTATTTTTGTGTGCTGGTCAATAGTGTTAAAGAAAACATGACAAACAAAATTTATAACTGAGAAAACAAAATATTTCAGATGTTTGTGCTTTGTTTTGTCTTAAAACTTGATTTTAATCGACTGGATACATAGGGATGAAGAATTAATATTACTGTACAGTCTGGAAGAGGTAGCAAAGGACATTTTATTGAACTAAGGGTTTTAGATCATTTTATTTTTTTAATTATTTTTTTAAACAATAACACACATACTGTAATAGACATACTTAAAGTTATTAATTTTGAAGCTGTCCAATACATTATTTCTGATCCTTTTAAACAATTAGCTCCCACTACAAATAAAAACACCATAACAGTACAAAAGTGCTTCAGTTGTATGTTTGTAAGGAATAAAAATGGATTGGAAAACCAAGTGGCAAGAACAGGTTATGTGCAATACAAAACGCTGCTTTATGGTGTTCGATCACAATAGCTCCATAATTCCTCCCAGCATGGAAACGGAGACAACTTTTTTCTACTTTGTGCTATGAAGAACGATAGTGCACACAGAACTTTGGTTGCAGGGAATTGTTCAAAGTCATGGTCTACGTACTCTAAACTACTATCTACTTGTAAATGTTAGTTTGACTGCTCTGGTGAGGCCTCTGCCTCAATTTTCTGTAAAGTGCATTGAACTCCTCTTTCTGTATGAAATGTGCTATTCAAATAAACTTGCCTTATTTTACCTAACGCTATTGTTTCATATCGCATGTTGCTCATAACATGGAAACTAAACATGGAGCACGAAAGGATAATATAATTTTACACTTGAACAGATTTACTGCCTTCTTACAAAGATATTCTGTTGAAGTACAAATGACCGATTATAGGTAGAAATTACCGTTGATTGATTAACAATAGCTGTTATCAATGAGCAGTACAACCGTGGATTATGTGGAGGCCACAAGTCATTGGCTGTTTGCATCATCAAATATGAAATACTTGCAGCTGAATAGGCTAAAATAAAATTGCAACTAGTGAGAATAAATACATACATTAATTTAATTGCACAGTCAGTACCAATTAACCTGGACATCACTCTTGACGTGTAAAGTACTCTGTTGTCACAGAGTAAACGAATGATTTTTAAAGCATTTTAGCGCTATATTTAGGAGTGACAGCATTGAACTTCTGGTTATATTTTCTAAAGCGGTTCCTGACAAAGCATAAGATTAGACATAGTTGTAGATCAACAGAGCTACATTGTGGACTAAACATGAGCTGATCGCCACAGAATTGTTTCTTCCAATGTAATATCACCCCTTGGAGACCATGGAACTTAATTAAACAGTAGTGAATTATATTTAAATTCTGTCAGTTAATTGGTAAAAACAACTTTTTAAACTGATACATTTTTAAGTAAAAAGAGTTCCTGTTTACATGGGTTTGCATGGTATGAACAGGAAGTAGCCGGAACAGCTCATTTTTAATTCTCAGAATGGGTCCACATACAAATAGCAGTACAAATTACAAAATGGTTGTACAGTAATTTGAACTTTAAGGGTGCTTAGAGTGACCACACAATCTTGTAGAAGAATACAGAACTTCTGGAAGCTTACCTGTATTTGTCTGGTCATCAGAGCTGGTGTCAACTGTGGTGTAGTGTTCCAGCTTGGCATTGAGCTCCAATTCTAGCTGCTGTAGACTGTGTTCCTTGAGTGCACGCTCTACATCTTCAGTAAACTGTATTTGCTCTGCAAGACACAAAATCTAAAACCAAACAAATCACATTTTGACTTTTCAGTCATTTTTCTTGAAAAAAATAAAACAAAGAAAAGAAAAGGAAAAATAAGGGATGCATACATACTTGTGACGGATAACGTGAGGGGTCAACATCCCCATTTTTCCCTGCAGTGACACATTCATCCAGCAGTTCCCTCAGAGTCCCCTTCATTTCCTTCGACAATTCATTTAACCACACCTATGGGGAAGATAAATTACCGTATTGAAATGAAAAACACTAACATATTGAAAATATAGATTCTAATGCTTTAAAATACTGTATTTTTTTTGTTTGTTTTTGTTTTGTTTTTTTACCTCTACAAGGCTGGAGATTTGCACAGTATTTCTTAGAGGTACCACTTCTCCGTCCAAGGAACACATGGCCACAATGTGCTGGCACTGCTCATCAAACACAACACTATGGATGCCTATGCAGATAGTAGTACATTGTATGTTAGGGCCACAAATCTTGAGGGTTTTAATTGTGTCCACTAACACTAGAGAAAACAATAAAACATAAATACATAAACGTGTACAGAACAAATGTGACCTGCAAACAGTTTCTTGAGGTGTGACTGAATAACCGATGGGTTGGTGGCTTGACCAAGGATCTCTAGAAGATCATCATCTCCTATAAAATAAAACCTTGGAAAAGCTGAGCGTTTCTCCTAAAACAGAAATACAGATTGACCAATAAAGTAAACATACATGAAGGGATAAATGTCTTATAAGGGTGTTTTTTCTGTGTTTATGTACCTCCAGGAACTCATTGAGTGACTTTTGGCAGCGCTGCAGCTGATCCATTATGGTCACCAGGGAGTTTCTGATGCCAGCCCTTGAGCTCAGAGAAATTACTCTGTTGTCTCTCTGGATGTCTGACATGATAGACCTGTGGCACATTGGGATTTTACTGTTAATTAAGGTTTACAGTGCAGAAACTGTCATAGTACAGTAGGCGCAAAAATATTGAGACACCTGGCCATCACATCTATAGAATGTGAAAATGAAAGAAAATGCACAACTAAATATCCCAAATGTGTTTGATGGGGTTGTGTTTGATGGGGGGTCAGGGTTTGAATTTTTTTTTTTTAAAATGCATTGTTTATATTGACAACATTGCAGTTCCATGGCAATAAAATACAGTATTATGATTAGCATTAAGAAGGAATAGGATTTTTTTTATTTACGGTGGACATTAGCATCACTTCATCTTCAAGTGGCTAAATACATCTGAGTAAGACGTGTGCATCCATGCTTGCCATTTAATTTAGATTGTAAAACTCTTTTCTGGGAAAAAAAAAAGGAAGACAGAGTGATAGTGAGCTTATGGGCAGTGGTTAAAAAAGAGACAAGAAGTAAAAAGTATGGACGCATGATGGAGGAATGGATAGATGGATAAATGGATGGATCAAAGGAAGGAAGGAAGGAACGAAGAAATCCATATAGTGTATGAGTATCTATAAAAAAATCTACAGGAGAAACATTGTTTAGTTAGAAAATATTGTTGTGTTCTATACCATTTGTGCTGTTCCTTCATAAATGTATATTCATCCCTGTCAATATTGTGGTTGTGTGTAGCATCACAAACTTTAAGTCATAACTCAACACTGTATAAAACTATCAGGAATTACTTGAATTATTATGATTTAGCAAGACTTGGGAGTCTGACAAATATTATATACAAGATAAGTCTATCATCTTCACAAAAATCTCAGCCCTTTACTCCAGTTACCTGAAGTCTTCATCAACTCGTTTGAAGCGAGCCTCTTCTCGGGGCAATGCTCCCCGCCCAAAGATAGGCTCCAGATAAACCCATCTTCTCTGGATTGCATTTAGACTTAGTAGGTATTCATCTAAGTCTGACAGACGCACTTCCCACAAGCTGACCTTAATGTAAATGAATGTAAGCATACATACATTTGTTATTCTAATCTTTTTTTTTGGTGTTAAGTACTTCTGTTTATTCAAAGAGCACCCGCCCACATGATGAGCCCCTTTCACACCGCAGGAACTATGCATTGTACCCTGATACTTTGAGTTCACCTTAACGTCCACACCAAAAAACCTTCTGGGTCTGGATGGTCCCCCAAGCGTCTACCAGGGCTAATCTACGAGGGTAGTTTGAGGGGGGTGTGTTATGCTATCTAACGCTGATTGGTTGATTAGGAGATTAGGAATCAGCAGCCACCGTTAAGTGACTCAGCAGTTGTTTTCACTGTCGCCAGTTTAGGAAAGAAAATTGTTAGGTGGATGGATGCTAGGAAACAGACTCTATCTAATGAGTATTTACAGGGAAGAGGGCATCTGCCAATTTGCTTCAACTGGCTGACAGAACGCCCACCTTGAGCGATCGCTTTTGTGACGTGAAGCTTAAAAAAATATATATTTTAAAAATACACATACCAAACACTTGACTGAAGCAGATTTACATCCCTGCAATCTGGACCAGAAACCAGCTTCAGTTGGTGCTCAGTCCATGCATTCCTTTCATAGCTTTTTGTTATAAACTACATGACGGGGGACACGGAGGTGCCGGCCCAATACTCACATGAGTAGCCAATAGAAGCAATCACCGACTCCCGCTTTTAGCAAGCGCTTCAGTGATTCCCAGCATGCCCTCCATGAAGCAAACCCCAAAAAGAACACCCAAATCAAGAACCAACTGCAGCGAGCTTGCATCCAACTGCAGATTTATGTCCCATAGATTGGGATCAGAAACCCGCCACAGCTGGCGCCCAGTCTATGGCATGCACTCCCCTAAAAGCTCCACATCTCAAAGCACATGCCGGGAGACACAGAAGCGCTCACCAATGCCTGCCCTCGGGGAGTGCTTCTGTGTCCTCTGGCAACCTCTCCATGATGCAACAGTGCAGTTTTTCCCCCCGGCCTCACGTCATCAGTCCAATTTGAATGAACTATCTGCCCACTGTCGCTGAGTGTGAATGTAAATTTAGGGGCCACGGACCATAAATTTCAAAAATTGAACCCCAGAGTTCCTGGACCTTTTGGTGTGAAAGGGGCAACATTCATCTGACCTTGTCCTGGAAGTTGCGGTAGTATGGAGAGTCTTTCAGAGACTGCAGCAGACAACGGTTATCTCCCACCTAGATGGAAACAAAGTGCCAACATTGGCTATTAAGATTTCTCCTCATAAAGTCTGTTGATGCGACTGAATATAGCTACATCTTTGGAGTAATAAAAATTCATTTTCAAAAAATGGCATTTAAAGAACTGCCTGAATTCCATAGTTTTGTTTTTTGTTTTGTTTTTTTGTAATAGGAAGCAATCTGCATGTAGGGTTACACACAGCATTGTATTCTGTCTGCTATGCAACATAATTATAATTGAGCAGTTATCAGAGACAGACAGTAATTCAGGTTAAAAGATGTTTATCCTCAAACATAGGGCCTCATCCATGAAGATCCCAAACAATGGACACTCAATGTGGTGGAGACTACTGTTATGACAAGACAGATCGCGCTGTAGGTACTGTCGCTCTGCTTGTTTTCACATCAGAAATTTTGGGAGAGCACTGCAAGCGGAAAATGAGGTTTGAAGAAATAAAATTAGAAGTGCTTGTGGAATAGGCAAAAAGAACCAAACAAGGCACAAATTTGCAACTGTTAAATGAGGAACTAAATCAGTTCCAAACCACCCAAATTATTTCATGGACCCCGGGAGGTCCGTGGACCCCACTTTGAGAACTGCTGCTCTATAGCATTGTGTTTAAAACACAACCATTTTGAATGCAGCTCCATGTCATAGTTTTGCACAACAGTGCTATTTCAAGCTAACTTTAAGATGCAGTCTTAAATATGAAAAAAAATCAGTCAACATTATTTGCCTTAAGTTTGACAAATTACACTGAGGATATGTAATCAATCTACAGTATTTGTATGTGCTCATCCCAGAGGAAAGTTAAACGCACGTTTGGCAGACGCAATCCTTGGTGCGGTTAGTTAACAGCATCTACATCTGTTTGTGTAAGCAATCAAGCTTGGGCTCATTTTTGCAGGGGAAAATATTTATTATATCAGTTCTATAGAGTATGGAGCATATGACAAAATAGAATTTATCATCCTTTTTTTAAGGAGACAGACAGTGTGTATAAAATATGTATCATCAAGTAAAAAAGTTTTCAGTTTTCAGTATAAACAAACTGAAGCTGAGGATATATGTGTCTGCCTTCAGGCAGTTAGGTCACTGCTCAATACATTTTAAACACTCAAAAATCCATTGGGCCTTAAATGATATCTGGAAATGCGGTATAAATCTAGATGACTGTCGCCTCACAAAATAAGTCCTCAAATATGGCTATCGAAAATATAAATTTAGTAGAAGAATATATATTATCTCAAGAGATATTAAGACACCCTGTAATACACTATAAATCAAACTTATTATTGCCAGATGCCAGAATGCCCTCAAGGATTTTGAATCAAATTAAAAATCAGCATCTGTCAAATATTCTGGGTAAATAGAATTTTACAACGCCGTGCAACTAAAATCACAGACTTTTTCAAACTTGCAATTGGCTATGCATAATTGTAGGGCATCAATGCTCACTTAGTGGTGGCCACGAATGAAAAGCCGGGTGAATGAATGAACAGTAATGCCTTAAAAACAGTATACTGTTTAACTAGTTGGCAGAGTGGTTATGTGGCAAGAGAAGCATGCTCATTTAATCGCCACACCTTCAGTTGGTTATTTTATATTACCGGTAATAGCCTGTAAGTGCTTATTATTTACTGTAATTTTCACTTTTTCTTTGTTGTTGTGTTGGTGTAAAAAAGGGATCTATACTATAAATATAATACACATAAATTCAGAGTTCTACTACTTATCCTGCTCACACAGCTTAAAAAATAAAAAATGAATAAATAAATAAAATAAAGTACTGATTTACAACCTCTATTATCGTGCGTGTGAGAGAGAAAAAAAAGCCTTCCCTACAACTAAGCAGTACAAAGCACTATACCAGGGGTCAGCAAGCCTGTCCATACCTGTATGTTTTTTATGTTTCTCTCCTACATCTCACTTGATTCAAATAATCAACACATCAGCAAGGGCTGCAGAAGCCTGATAACGATCCTAATCATTTGAATCATTTGTTTATAGAAGGGAAACATAGAATAGGATAACTGCTCTCAAGGAGCAAAGTTACCTACCCATGCTTTGGTGTGAGTATTTTTTTTTCCAATTGGTGTGCATGCTTATACCTGGCTGACAATATCTTTCCAGTCTTTGATAATGTTTAGAGTGTGGCCACTGCTGCCAGTGTATTCTGTGAGGTTAAAAGTAGCTGCTGCTCCCCACAAATCCAACTCTCGCAGTGCTTCTCGGATTGTCACCTCTGCTTGGGCACGGCTGTTCAGGTCCTACACACATATGAAACAAACATTTAACCTGGTATAAATATGGAAACTGCAGCTGCGACTTCATCCGATGGTTTGGACATTTTAACACATATATTGCCCTAGCATTAGCATCACTTAAGTTTTGATTTAATCATGGTATTAAAATAAAGATCAATAAAAAACAACAATCAGCTCAATGAGAAATCATTCAAAACTAGAGCAACCTTTCAATATTTTCAATCAATGCAGTGATTTTTATCTATTTATTAATTTATTTTAGACCAGTGAAAGTATATATTTATTTACATGACCTTTTAAAAATTACAAATAATAGAACACCTCTAAAATGCAGTGGGCTGCAGCACTACAGCACCAAAACAACCCAAATATTTCTGACATTGTCAAGCAAAATCAAGCATGATTATTTTTGAAAAGGTAGATTTGATGGATGTAGCTGTTATATGGGATACCGCTAGTTAATCCAATTCTATTAACTAGATATAGCAATCTGTGATATACAAGTACATATTAATGAATGCATGAGTAAGTAAAACAAAGTAAATGAGAATTTAATCCCACTGATCAATTTGAATAGGATTGGTGAATTCTGACCAAAGGGGCATTCCCAGTTACCACAAAATCTCATCTTTACTTCCCCACTTAAAAAGATTTTTTGAAGCACAACATGGGTCAAAAGTGACCTAGTGAATTTTTCAATATTTAAGGAATTCCTCAATTTACTTATTTTTTCCTTATTTTGCCTTAATTTAATATTTTTGTGAGTTGATTGTATTGTAGTGAACTAATATTATAGTTCGCTAACTGTTGTCCATCCATTTTCTTTTGTAGTTAGCTAAATAATGCACTGTTATGATGACAAAGCCATAGACGATAGCTGTCGAAAAAAACTAGGAATGATACAGTACTACAACAATACAAATGGTAGAGAAGTCAAAAGCAGCCACTCATGAAAGGAGAGAATCTGAAGGTATAATATAGCCTACGATTTTCCCGCACAATAAGTTGGATTGATTCAACTATTTTCTCTTGCTTATCTCAAATTGAGTAACAGGGGCAGCAGCTTTACTTGGGAACCAAGACGTCATCTGTCTTGAAGCATACTAACGAAATGTCATTTGTAAAGCATGTACAAATTTAGATTGCAAGTTGTGTTCTAGTGATTTCTTCTCTTGTAATTTATTTTAGATACATAAGTATTTGTCCACACTCATTACTAAATTATTGTAAGTAAATTAAGTCGTTCAATTGCAAAACACACTTGGAACAGTGGTTCATTTTTGACCCAGTGTGTAAATTTCATTGAGTTACAATTACTGTTCATAAAGTATGAAAAGAAAAATTTAAATAAACATTGGTCATCAGTTATAATTAAAAAAAGATTCTTTTGGAAAATCTGAAATATTCACTTATTAAAAAACTAATTTCAAAAGAGACTGTATATCAAAGAAAAACTCAACAAGCGTTAAATAAATGGGAAACGATCGATGTTTTGAACCATGTTCTGCTTAAATTTTGTGCGTCAAAAGGCTAACACGTTACAGTTCACATTCAGGGATTAAATGTTAAATGTTCAATGATTTGTCTCTTTTTGTTTTATATTTTATGAACTCTTATTATCAGCTGTACCTTAAGCTCCATGGCCTTTGCAATAATATTATCTGCCACTCCAAGTAGGTCATTAAAGGTTAGTCTTTCTAATGTCATCCCCCTTGGAAGACCAAGTAAACGGAACATATCCAACCAGTGGTCTTGAGACAGGTGTTCTCCACGCACATATTTCAGCACTGGAACAATGTTCTGAAAAGACAGATGGAAAATGCATTTAAACATTCAACAATCACATCAACCAAAGTGGCAAGAAACTCAATCTTCTACAAGCTTAATACACTCAGACGAATCTGTGTTTTCAAATAATATAAAAGTTTTAAAAATAACTTTAGCAATGTACATGATCAATGCAATGTTTAGGTTATGTGTTGAGTTTAAGGAACACAGGACAAACTCATGAATAAGAGCTAACTGACACATGAAATAAAAATTGGTGTAACTGGAACGTGTACCTTATATTTATCTACTTCTTCTTGCAGTTTAACAGAAATTGCTGTAGGTTGTGTCAACTTCCTAAGCTTATCCTGCCATGTAAATAAAAATTCCTCAAATTGATAGGTCTTGCTCCTGTAAAATGAATAAAAGTTAAAGACAAGAACATTTAAAGAATAAAAATATCAGCTATGTCTGTTGCCTTACCTGAATGAGATCCAGTCCTCCTGAGCCTTTTCTGTAAAGCCTTGGTGCCACTCCTCATACAGACCCCACATCTGACTATATTCCTCCATATTTTGTTTTGTCTCTTCAGCCAAAGGGAAAGCTGAAACCTCCAGGTTGAAGTAGATACAGTCCTCACTGGGTAGAGGAGAAATATGGTAAAGTGAAACGAGGATGTTCAGATTACAAATGATGCATTTTCTTGTCAGCGTTACAAGCTGAATTTTGATGGTATATACTTCATATAAAGCAGTAGTCGACTGTCAGGGCCAGTAAGGCCCTCTCCTGACATTATCATAACTATAATAAACTAAAATTATTTTAATAACTACAAGAAAAGTCAATCTCATTTTAATTCTTTTCGTGTCATATTATACCCATATGGTAACACTCCTTTCAGTGTTGTAGTTTTAGGTTAGAGGTTTTAGTCAATCAGAATTCAGCAAACTTGTGTCGCCAGGCACACTTAAAATCTGTCTGCAAACAGACCCATTTGAGGACATTCGCAAGCTACAGGTCCAGGGCATCTGTGCCGTGTAGAAAGACATACAGTATGTGCAGTGTGAACGGACCCATATACGTAGTTAATAGACAGTTGCAATAGCCAATTGAGTCATTAGGGTGCCCATCTCAAAGCCTCACATTGAACTTGATGTGACTGGGTGCTCACTGCAGGGAGGCGGTGCTATGTTGATCAACTGTGTTTAACGGTGGAAGTCGTTAAATAATGTTTTTTAAAAAATACAAATAAAAAAAAAAAACATGCTGCTCAACCAAGCTAACTGTGTTTCTTAGCTGACCTGCACTTGAGGCAGAAAAATCATCTCTACTCACTTTTTTTTTAAACCCGCAATGGCTGAAGAAAACCAAAATGGAAATTGAACAGAGGCGACTTTCAATATTGGCGTCCATGTCAAAAGAAAATGATTTACTATTGGGACAGAAACGTACAAACAAATTCTACAACCAAATCATTGAGGTCTTTCTGAAGAAAGAAGAATGGATTTTGTATTGAAATAAAAGGGGGACAGACTTTTTGGTGAGCGCAAGCATTTCATTTATGTATTTTTTCATTTTTAATGTGTTTTTGTAATATTATTGTTGTTCACATTTAATTAATGATAAAAAAAAAACAATATTCTTATATTAAAGTGTGATTTGTAATTTGGAGAACAACCTTGTTAAAGCTTTTTAACTATTTCAGTTTTAAGTTTTCGTAGTATCACGTATAATAAGTTTTAATTGCTGATGTGGGTTTATTGACAATTAAACGCTGCAAAAAATAGCCTGTGTAGCCCAGTAATGCGTACTTTTGCATCTGAGGGGTTTTTATCACTGGACATCACTGGAGGCGTATGTTTCACGGACACCCATTGATATCAAGTGTATAGTAAGATTCTTACATTAGTTTATTGCGCACTAATTCTAACTCCTGGAATTCTTGTTGTTTATCTCTGATGGTTTGGAGGCTGGCAAGTAGGGAATCACGATCACCAGACTCAAGCATCTCCTCTTTGGGCTTCAGCTGGTCCCAACGGGCCTTGAACCTCTCTAGATCTGCCATATAGGCATTGATTCGATCTGTGGTATGATTCCGCATCACCTCCATCTAGGAAAGGAGAAGAGCATGAGGGAGCCTTCCATTGAAAATAAATGGAACTCATGTAAGGGGAAAATGTACATTGGAGATATTAAATAAGCACCAGCAGATAAATGTTGCTGTTGAAAATGTGTCCCATCAAGGACACAATACATGATGCTTTGCTGTTATACCTGATCTTTGATCATGAGCTGATGGCTCTCCATGACAAGCTCCAGTTTATCCCATTTGGCCCTCAGGGAGGAGAGGGAGTCCAGTCCCGCCCCAGATACTGCTCGTAGCAAACGGTTCTTCTCCTCTGCTGACTTGAACTGAGGTAGGATCTAATGAGAACCATAGAATTAACCCTTAGATCCATGACCTACAAAGCCTACAGTGCTCCATGAAAATTCATACTTGTTTTACGTAATCATCAAAACTGCGTTGAAGCAATCTATTCAAATAATTTCTGGCATCAATTACAATTATAGGGATCACTCTGTGCCAATATTGAGCCTCTAAAGCAGCCTTTAAACGTCTAACAGTAGTTGATGGTCATATAATGCTGCGTTCAGATGGTGTGCCTCATTTACTCTCTACGCGAGGCGTTTTGCTGCGAGGTCAAAATGACGTTCACTTTTCACGCAACAATATCACGCGAGGGCAGGGGAGTGAGCTTGCTGTGCACTTTACAATGGATCCGGAAAGGAGAGCATTACTGAGAACGTTCACTTTTCCGGGATATGGCAGAGCCAATATTTTCTCCGACAGCACCTTTATTATTCTTGTTTTACACAGCGCGTCCCTCGCTTCCATGGAAATACTCGTCTGCCAAAAAAAAGTTTCAATGTCGCAATCAAATGGTCAATACCGTGCTAAATACTGTACTATAAGCTGCACTATCGTTAGCTTAGCACAGTAACTACGGTTCAACAGCTGTTAAAAAAAGGAAGCAAACGCTGCACACACCAGTTGTCCCATGTTCTCCCTTCCGCCTTTCTACAAGCCAGGTAAGTGCTCTTGCTTGGCTCCGTTTTGTATTGAAAGCTCAGCTGGCCGTGTTGGATAGCTCCGGGTGACCGCAAAGCAGCCGCCATGATTCGTTCCTGCCCCCTGCTTGAGACGTTGAACGTTCCCAAAGCTGATTGGCTGATGCGACGCGACACGCAATAAAAGTTCAATTTTTTTAACTTCTAGCGTCACGCGTAATTACGCGCTGCGCGTCGCTCCATCGCATCGCTCGAAGCTTCATCGCGCCTGTCACGCGAACTCCATTGACTAAAATACAAAACCGTACGCTGTTCGCACTCCATCTGAACGCGGCATAAGAACAGGAGTTTGGGGAGAAGTTCACCCCTTGAGTCAAACTCATTATGCATGACAGCTCACAAGTTGTCAGTGTACCACACAAGACATTACTAAATGTTGACTTCAGTTAGGTCCGCATCTAAAATACTGTAAGCACATGAGTCATTTTTGTGACGGAAGCTTATGGCTACGTCAGATAAGAGTTAGCAGCCAGCGTTAACTGGGTACATTGCTATTCTTTTTACAATTGCATGATATTTTTAATTCTAAATACATTGACAGGGGAAGTAGAATAAAGGCTGGAATTGATTGTGTTCAATCTTTTAGATTCAACCATTTCAATACAGAAAGTTGCAACTATATTTGAAACTACCTTTTAGACTCCCTAGTAGGAGTTATTTGTATCATACCTCTGGCTTGTGGGCAACAATTTGGGCATATTTTCCACTGGCAGCACTAATCGCTTCAATATTTTCTGGTCGTGTGGACAAGGTCTCCATTGACTCTGACACAAAACTTTCAATGGCCTGTGTGTGACCTGAAATTAAGACAGTGGAAAAAGAGCAAAATAGATGCAATTAAACAACATGAATCATGCATATAATTAGTCTGCAACTACAGGCAAAGAGGAATTCAAAATGTTTTATTGGTTATTTGTCATATTTATTTTGCCCACCTTGTATGGATTTCCGAAGGGTAATAAGCAGCAGGTCAAAGAGCTTCTGGATCAAACCATCGATGGCAGCTTTTAATGGCTCACAGTTGACTGTGACGCAGTCAACCTTCTCCTGGCTGATAAAAATGAAAAGAACATTAGTTCCAAAAGTGCTAAAAGTGAAAGCGTTGTCTATTGTTGCTTAATAGCGCACACGTTGCTGAATTACTCACGCTCTATTTTAGTTTCCGTTAAAAATAAAAACAAGCCAGAGAAAGATTTACAAACTCCTTTGTTGCTATTTTGTTGCATGTTACAAAATGTTTGGTTGATGAGAGAGGACATCTGACTCAGAGTCAAGAAGCACAGTGTATCTCAACTCAGGCCTTCCAGCTTGGAGTTTATGGGTCCTCGGGCTGGTTAGGTATGGCTGTTTTGTCTCTAATCCCCCCTAATCAAAAACTTTAAATTCCAACTGTCCATAGGTGTGAATGTGATTGTCAATAGCGTTTTGTCTACGTATATGTTTAGTAAATGTGCCCTTTGATTTGTTAGAAACCTATCAAGAGTGTGCAAGGCCTCTTGCAAAATGTCAGTTGGCATAAACGCCAACCCACTTGTGATCTTAAAGCGGCGCTATACAAAAATAATGGGACAATAGGATTTAATAACACCAAAATATTTTCCCTTCTCTTAAAAACATAATGTGAAGACTTGTTTTTTTCATCAGATGTTTAAGAATCTAAAGTGTTTCAAGTTTTTGGTTGTCCTTTTTGTTGTTTTGTTCAAAATACGTACCTAGGAAGACGTTCTGACTCTTTTCCTCTGGCTTTCAAGGCCTTGAAATTTCTCTCCCAATCTTGCACAGTGGTGAGATTTTTCTCCACTAAATTCTCTAAATCTACTTGGCCCAGAACCACCCATTCCTAAAAAATAACAAACAGAAAAAAATGAAACCACACAAACAAAACTGTGAGAGGACCACACTTCCTCATTTTAAATGCCACTGTGATCAAAACGAAAAGTCAATGACATTTAACAAAGAATGATGACTCTTTTTCTACCAGTCCCTATCATATACAGCACATTACACACTGGGGGTGACATTAATATTCTACAACAGTGACGTGGAACAACATAACACATTTTCTGTAATCCTAAATGAGACATAACATGGCCAAAATCAAAACATATAGCATTATAAATACAAAGTGTTGCAACTGACTGTTGACCGATGGGTAGAATCATAAATGTATGGGGGGGGCTCTTATATATTATTAATTAGTTAAGAATAGTTATTTTGTTGTTGAAAATTGTAATATCACTTTATTCATATATCCATCTGTCTGAACTAATTGTAATTAGTGTTTGTTTTATGTTTTATCTACAGAACTTTGTTAACAATGAGCTTGTGATGTGAACATGTATATAAGTATAACTATAAGTATACTGTACATAAATAAGGTTCACTTGAGTTGAGAATTATGGAAATATGTTGTTCAGGCACCTTGTATTTGTGTAGAATTGCCTCCAAACGGGTGAAGAGATCCTCTGCCTTGTTGAAGACGGTGAGGAACCCATAAGCATTCCTGTCGATCATAGCACCAAAAATAACCGGATCGCCCGGTGCACTGACCCCTTTGAACTGGTTTGGTATTGAGATGAACCTCTTCATCTCCCTGTAGTAGCGTGCTCGTACCTCCTCAAACGGTGGTTGAAACTGCAACCGACCCTGTCTGCTCAGAGGAGAGACACTGTAATATGCGCAACTGAAACAAAGGATAGTGGATAACAACAAAGATGTGGTACACACTTGAAAGTAAGGTCAATATTTATCTCAGGTAGGTTCTTGTTCAGAACCTCCAATCCGGTTTGGTACTGATGTTCAAGGGCTTTGTATAGCTGATGATTCCAGTGCTGCCGCCATGCCTGCATGTCATCAGACCTAAACCC